>NC_047104.1:97761846-98061846 GCF_902500255.1 Thalassophryne amazonica | reverse complement strand
GTAGGACTAGTAAAAACAGCCTTACCAGTAAAAATAAAAGTAAAACCGGGAGCAAAACTGCCTCACCAAAGGCAGTATCCATTAAAACCTCAGGCTATTGAAGGCATAAAACCATTAATTAAGGGACTAATGGCAGCTGGAGTTTTAATAAAAACTGCAAGCCCATGCAATACTCCTATCTATCCTATCCCTAAAAACAATACCAAAGAGTATCGGCTGGTACATGATCTGCGTCCTATCAATGCAATAATAGAAATGGATGCACCTATAGTACCTGATCCGCATACGATACTATCAAGCATCCCTGCTGGAGCAAAATGGTACACAGTAATCGATCTGTGTTCAGCCTATTTCAGTGTGCCTGTGCACCCAGATTCACAACATTTGTTTGCATTCACATTTCTGGAACAACAGCTAACGTATACACGGCTACCTCAGGGACTGAACCTGTCCCCAGCCATTTTTAACAAAGACCTGGCTGAAGATTTACAACACCTTGACATACCCAGTACATTGGTGCAATATATGGATGATCTCCTTATTGCATCAGAGACTCAAGAACAGTGTGAAAAAGATTCATTAATTGTATTGCATGCATTGGCAGATGGAGGTCATAAAGTAAGTAAGGACAAATTGCAGTTCTGCAAACAACAAGTAGAATACTTGGGAAGACAGTTGTGTGGGACCACGCGATGTATAGCCCCAAGCCAAGTGGAGGCTATAATCAAGGCTCCCAAACCCCAAACAGTGGGACAGATGCTTTCATTCCTTGGGATGGCAGGGTACAGTCGGCCGTGGATTTGTGATTATGCTATAAAAACTGCACCTTTGCGTGCCATGATTAGAGCAGTGGGGCAAACAAGCAATGCAGCTCTCCTCGTCTGGACAGATGAGGCAACAGGAGCTTTTGAGGCCCTAAAAACAGACATGTAGGTAACCCAGATTATGGGAAACCTTTCCATTTGTATGTTACTGAAAAAGCTGGTTATGCTTGTGCTGTACTAATGCAGGAAACAAATGAAGGAAAACAACCATTGGCCTATTATAGTACAAAGCTTGACAACATTGAAACAGGATTGCCACCATGCTATCAGGGTCTAGCAGCAGCTGCCTTTGCATTTCAAAAAGCATCATCCATAATCATGGGACATGCAGTAACATTGTACACGTCGCATCAGTTACATGCCCTGCTAACCAGTCAACGTTTTGTCTTAACACAAGCTAGACGCACTGGATATGAAGTTGTGTTGTCCGCTCCAGAAATAACAATACAACTTGGCACACGGTGAATCCCGCCACCAAACTGACCACACCGTTAGATGGTACTCCACATAACTGTGTGGCAGAGACAGAGAAATTTTTGAGAGCCAGAGAACATTTGTATAATCACGCCATAGATGCAGATCTAACCCTGTTCGTGGACGGCTCATGCTTTCGGGATGCCGCGGGATTGCATACGGGTATGGGGATTGTTAGATTAAACACGGATGGCGAGACCTTTGAATTACTGGAGTCCCAAGGAATTGATCAGCCTTGTTCAGCCCAACTGGCAGAAATCAAAGCCTTAACTATGGCTTGCCAGATAGCTAAAGATCAACGTGTTAATATCTACACAGACTCAGCCTACGCTTATGGCGTATGTCATGTACATGCAAACATTTGGAAACAAAGGGGATTCCTGAGAGCAGATGGCACCCCTGTCACTCATGGAGAAGCAATTTCCCAGCTGTTACAAGCTCTCCAATTACCGTCTGAGGTAGCCATCATTAAATGTGCAGGTCATCAAAAGAATAATAACATCATAGCTCAAGGTAACAACCTAGCAGATGACGCAGTTCGCAAAGGAGCACAAGGGAAAAATATGTTTCCCCTGTTAACCATCCAAGATTGTGCCCCACTGGTTTCACTTGACGCACTGATAGTGGCTCAAAGTAGGGCCAGTGGAGAAGAAAAACGAATGTGGGTTAAACGAGGCGCTATTGAGACACGCAGTCAGGGGCCAGCAGACAAGCTGTGGCGCAGTAGTCATGGACATTTTGTGTTACCCACCAATTTATTACGACATGCAATCATTTGGGCCCACGGACCCAATCATTGTTCGCGAGTCCAAATTATGAACAAACTAAAAGCTGTCTGGTGGTCACCATATATGGCAGCTACAGTGGACCGTTTGTTGAATGAGTGTGAGGTATGTGCACAGTACAATGTCCGGAAATCATTCACAGCCCCTTTAGCCCACATTCCGGTCCCTGATAGGCCATTCAGACATCTTATGATGGATTTCATAGACATGGGAGCTGAAAACCGAGTTAAACGAATGAGATATGTTTTGGTAGTGATATGCAGGTTCAGCCGATGGATTGAGGCAGTAGCCTCTGCAAATCAAGACCATAAAACGGTAGCCAAATTCCTGTGCCGAGACGTCTTTCCAAGATTTGGCATTCCAGATACTATCTCATCTGACAACGGTAGGGCTTTTGTAGCCAAGGTTACACAAGAAACATTCAAACAATTGGGTATCAAACAGAAATTTGGGTGTGTTTATCACCCCCAATCAAATGGGGCGGTGGAACGGGCTAATGGCATTTTAAAGAACAAACTAGCAAAAATCATAGCAGACAGCAATGGCAAACTAACCTGGCTGGATGCGTTGCCGCTTGCTTTATTGTCAATGCGCTCACAAACTAACCGACTAACCCATTTGACACCATTTGAAGCTCTTACAGGTCGGCCGATGCCTATTCCATACCTGAGAGGACCCTACGAAGGACCATCGCTGGAGCAGCTACAAGACGAATGGCATAATTATCTGAGACAGTTAACCCAAATACACAAAACTATCTTTTTGCAGGTCAAAGGTGCTACAGAAGACAGAGAAGCAGAGATTCCACTTGAAAATCAGACCATCCATCCTGGTGATCTGGTTTACGTCAAAGTGTTCAAAAAGAAGTGGGACAGGCCCCGCCGAGAAGGTCCTTTTAAAGTTATTCTTGCTTCACGTACAGCAGTCAAAGTAGACAGTAAGGACACTTGGTTTCATTTAAACCCCTGCTGTAGGGTTGGTGGCCCAGCGCCCCTGCGGCCTTGGCAAGCTCGTCTTGGCAGAGCCGCCGGGCCAAGGGGGGAAGCAAGAGAAGCCAGAGACCCTACAGCAGCACCGAGGGATGGCCACGCCTCCCTGCAGCCAGAAGCAGCACCGAGGGAAGGCCACGCCTCCCTGCAGCCAGGTGAACACCGGAAAAGGCGCTCACAGAGACTGATTGAACAAAGACGACGCACAGCCTCAGAGAGTAGTGGATCCCTGCCAGATAGAGCAGCGACAGACTCAGATGCAGACTCAGACACAACTGGAGACGCAGGCCAACAGACAGACAGAGATACAGACCGACAGATAGACAGGCCACAGGAGACATCAGACTCGGACAGCAACTCAGTAGATTTACCGACAGAAGAACCGCAGGAAGTACAACCCAGACAAAGCACAGATACACCACACATCCCTAGTGACAGCTCATCTAGCAACGGCTCACTCAGTAGCACATCTAGTAGCACATCTCAACAGTCACCAGAACAATGATTAAGGCATTATTCAAGGGATTGACAATATTACTGGTGGTTAGTATGGGAGAAAATAGACGTCCAAAACATACAACGGACTGTGCCGTGGCCATGGCCGCAATAGCAACTAAACAAGGTATTCTAAACACAGGAAAAACATATAATTTGGTATACATTAAATCAAAAGCCTACAAGAACATAGGAATACAGGGAAAGCTGGGGGATTACATATTAGGCGAAGCCATTAGCATCAAATGTGAAGAGGAGGGAACACTCAACATAGAGGTAATTTGTGATAAAAGAGGATGCAGGGAAACCAAGCAAGACGTAACTGTTACAGTACATGAAGCCACAAAATGGGTAAAAATCAAACCAAGGAAAAAGAGGACAATTAGAAGCCTAGAAACAAGCAGTCACTTAGGGAGATGGGATCCCAGTACAGACCTAGCCCGCACACAAGGGTTGAAGACCAATTTATTTTACCAATGGTTGAAATTTTCGGCTAGGCAGATCAGTGAAAAGCCTTGCATAGCCTGTCACCGGAAGGGTGTGATACCTCAGGCTAAACCCCTACCTGATATCAACAACTGTTATAGGAGCCCCCAACATAACTCAGACCAAGCAGAGTGCTATACACAATGTGTTATGAAAATGGCAGTAGGTGATGAAAAATATGCTGCCGACAGTAAACTTTGTCCAGTGCCTCTAAGTACAGAAGGAACCATTCCACCTATGATTAAAATAGAGAAAGGGATGATACACCCATTCTGTATAGCTAAAGGCTTAGTAGCACAATACATAAGCAATTGGCAGGTAGGGACGACCCAGTCAAAACACCACATACAGTGTATGCAAAAGCAGCAAGAATACAAATCGGCCAAAACAGCATGGAACATTATCGTCTGTCACACCCTGCCAGCAGCAGGCATACAGTGTGAACAAATAGTACCGGCCACAGGGGGGTCTGTAATTGGACTGAATCTCACCCATGCTTCATGGTATCCACTCCAAATTTAGCTAAGGGAACGGTACCCTTGGCTGACATCTTTTGGATATGCGGACAAAAAAGGAAACTCCTGTCATCGCTGTCCCCTAATTGGAAAGGCCTTTGTGCTCCCGTGATGCTCACAGGAGCAATAACAGTAATTGAAATGCCAAATTCAATACAACCCATGCCACAGAAACTTCGTAAGAAAAGAGGAATAATGACATTTAAAACAGACTACAACGTCACAGTAAGAAACGGGATACCAGAAGGGATACCCCGACAATTAGAAGCCATAGACAGTAGCAGAGTCAAAGCAGATGAAGACGGGGATAAATGGGGATGGGCATTGGCTCTGTTCGGGGTTACTCCAAAAGTCCGTTCTAGGTTCCAGGAGGTGCAGTGGATTAATTACTTGTGGTATAATCAACAAAGATATTTGAATTGGACATTGGCAGCTGTAGGAGCATTAACCGAACAACTGCACGCCACCTCGCTAATGACAATGCAAAATAGATTAGCTATCGAGATGATGATGGCTGATGAACAAGGAGTTTGTATTATGATCAAAGCCACCGAATGTTGCACAGCTATTCCTATGCGTACAGGGGAAGACGGAAATTTGACAGAGCTCTTAATCACACTTGAAGAGATGCAACAGGAACTATTAAGTAACTCCATAGGAGGGAGAAATGAAACTGACAATTCTGGATACATTGTAGGGAATGGAATGAATATTGGCCCACTATTTTCACTGTTTGGGGCTCTAAGGAGAGGGTGGATATCATGGAAAGACTGGTTATATCAGATAGGTGTAGTCTTGGCACTAACAGGGGTGGCGGTCTTGCTGGTAATATGTTGTGGTATTCCCTTGATAAAATTTCTGGTCAATAATTTGATTGCATCCACAGTAGGACAGCTCCCACTGTTAGCCGTCCGAGCCCTAGAAGAAAGCACAAACGAAATAGACAGAGAACCAGAATATATGGAAATGGATGAAATACCAATTATCCTCCCCGACAGCCCCCAGCTCCCCAATATTGTGGCGTATACCCCAGATAAAGCCTTCAGTTAATTCAAAATGCTGCAGCTAGAGTACTGACGGGGACTAGAAGGAGAGAGCATATCTCACCCATATTGGCCTCACTTCATTGGCTTCCTGTTAATTCTAGAATAGAATTTAAAATTCTTCTTCTTACTTATAAGGTTTTGAATAATCAGGTCCCATCTTATCTTAGGGACCTCGTAGTACCATATCACCCCAATAGAGCGCTTCGCTCTCAGACTGCAGGCTTACTTGTAGTTCCTAGGGTTTGTAAGAGTAGAATGGGAGGCAGAGCCTTCAGCTTTCAGGCTCCTCTCCTGTGGAACCAGCTCCCAATTCAGATCAGGGAGACAGACACCCTCTCTACTTTTAAGATTAGGCTTAAAACTTTCCTTTTTGCTAAAGCTTATAGTTAGGGCTGAATCAGGTGACCCTGAACCATCCCTTAGTTATGCTGCTATAGACGTAGACTGCTGGGGGGTTCCCATGATGCACTGTTTCTTTCTCTTTTTGCTCTGTATGCCCACTCGGCATTTAATCATTAGTGATCGATCTCTGCTCCCCTCCACAGCATGTCTTTTTCCTGGTTCTCTGCCTCAGCCCCAACCAGTCCCAGCAGAAGACTGCCCCTCCCTGAGCCTGGTTCTGCTGGAGGTTTCTTCCTGTTAAAAGGGAGTTTTTCCTTCCCACTGTAGCCAAGTGCTTGCTCACAGGGGGTCGTTTTGACCGTTGGGGTTTTACATAATTATTGTATGGCCTTGCCTTACAATATAAAGCGCCTTGGGGCAACTGTTTGTTGTGATTTGGCGCTATATAAAAAAATTGATTGATTGATTGATAGGGAGGACTGGGATGGACCATGCTTGGTGATATTGTAGACGAGGAAGAAGACATGCACGCACATTTACATTCACACACATGCACCCACAACAATGAGGGATAGGATAGACAGTATCTGAAAGAATGACATGGAGCTGTAATAATGAACGTATATGTATATTAATAGGACACAGGAGTATGGCTGAGAGACCAGACTCCCCTGATCAGGGACCTATGCCTGATCTGCCTCTATCAAGTCTGATTGGACTCTCAGAACTATTTGGAGAAGAGGATATACAGGAGGGACGGTCGAGCCATGATTGGTCGCCACAGCCGCCATCCATCCAGCAGTTAAACCAGTTGGCAACAGAAGGATCTTCATCGTTCCAGCACCTGGTGATGACGGCTTCACAGAATCTGCCTGCAGCAAGAGTCGGCCCGAGGACTCCACCATCACCTGAAGGACCCTTTGGACTCAGGAACACACCCCTTCCGCAGATGCCATGGAGACAGTCACATGTGCCAGTGGCAACGATACCCTCCAGGGGAGGCAGCCAAGGTCGGCCATATGCAGCAACCGCCCGAGTGCATCCTAGACCCAAATCACTGCTAGGACCTGTCCCCAGCTTTTCACCCCCAAGGCAGGAGAGATATTCCAATCAGCCCAGTGCCTCTGGAGGAGGATCAGCAGGGTGTGGACCTTAGCCAAACTCACCCACCAGGACAGAGAGGAGCTTTGTACAGGCTGCTAAATGCCCAGAGTGTCCCAACCACTTGCCCGTGCGACATCAACAATACTCCCCCCACACACGAGATGCCTTCCCCCTTGTACTTCCTGTCCCCTGGACTGCACAACCTTAATCTGGTCATGGTCACCCCATTGGACATGGCAATCTTGGCTAGAGAGCTTCGTCTTCCACAAGAGTCTGCTCCAAAAACCTTGGAGCAGCTCCTGCCCCTCACAAATCACATTCCCCATGGACTATTTGAGGAAATCATGCCACAACTGAGTCAGACAGCTGCATACCTGTTAAGGATACACCGTGACAATGCCAACATCTCTTGTGCTCAGGAGGGCCTCCATACTCAACTGTGTGGTCTTCAGTCTAGTATGGACATGCTAGCCAGCATGATGGAGCATATGGAGAGGGAACACCTAGGGCTGGCCACCACCACCCTGAATGTGGGCAAGAATTCTCTGGGGGCCCTGTACAACCTGGCCAAGCAGCACAAGGAGCTGGAAAGATCCATCAGAGAACTGCGCGACTGTCTGAAAGCCAGAATTCCTGATCCTTCCCCCACTACCCCTGAAAGGCCAACCTCCCCATATTCCCCAACTTCTCCCAAAACTTCAGACGCTGAGTAAATGCTGAGGAGCGCGGACTGACGTAATGGCACTGAAAACGGATGATGATCTTGGTTCTTGAGTTTGAATTGCGGACTGGTTTCAGAAATCTGAGTGTAAATAAAAACAAAGAAGGATATATGTTAGTAACGAAGGTCGGGTAAACGTCTGTCCTTACCATCATCTGCGTAACACTGATAAAGCTAAATGCATACACATAGATATCACATTGCAAAGTTATAAAAAGGGGACCCTTACACGGCGTGTTTGGAGATTTAGTAGCAAAGATGCACCATAGGGACCCCTTTTTCTTAAATTATAGCATGCCTCAAGAGACATGCATCGCCTAAATTTGGCGTCTGGCCAAAAAGGGCATTAGAAAACAAGCTGAAAAAAGACGAAAAACAAAGTGGAAAATGTTGAGAAATGGCCTATAATGAAAACCATTATATGATTGATTAAGGCAAATGACTTAAGGACGGACATGAAGGGAAACCATTTATTGTGTTTATCATTTAACTAGATATAGCTGCGCTAACTTTAGAATAGTTTCTTGATTGGTTGACTAAAGTGGTAACGTAGGGGTTATTTGATGCATTTAAGTAATAAATGTGTGACGCTTTAACAAAATAATATGTAGAACCAAGTATAATGGGTTGGAGCCTCTGGTTGAGTGAGACAATAGATGCCAGAAGATGATTGGTTGCACTGATGTCAATGTAATGCCTTTACTTTGCCATGATTAAGAGGTTGCTGTAACTTGTTTTATGTGGCCATTTTAAGTGCCTTGAATTACACCAAAACTCAATGTTTGAATGTCACCTTGCGTTGATATAATCCAGCTAATTGATCACCTTGTGCCTTAGTATGTAGGTTCACCTGCACTTAAACTTAAATATATTTACCGTGTGAAGTATCACTTATATTCATATCCGCACCAGAGTTATCAGTAATTCGAGTGATGTGTTTTTCTTTTTTATTGCAATGCACAAATGAGGATGTCTCGTCAGTAAACAACCCAAGAGTATAGTTGATGTAATGGGACTCTTTCGAGTCCCAGAGGAGGGACTGTAGAAGACTTTTTAGGTCCTTATTTGAACTATGATGAACTATCAAGTGTCCTGATCTGAACTGTATGTCCTCTGGCTGAACTAGCAGGTGTTCAACCCAAAAAAGGGGCTCTATTAGTCATTCGGTCTGTCAGGGGCTTTCCAAGGCCTCTTAGGTGCTTTCCCGCAGGCCAGGTGCAGGGGGCCTCAGGCCAGCTGCACCTGTGGCCGAAGGTCTTTTAAAAAAATCAGTTGTAAATCCTTCAAGTTTTAATGGGAGCGTTTGTCACATTGAAATAATGGCCTAACACCTGCTTAGGGTTCACTAGAGGACGCTTCCAATAGAAAACCATGTCTTGGGAATAAAATAAATAAAAAAGTCGAAGGAGGAGCGATGCCCGCGGGTCTCCAATAAATAGATGAGCGCGGTCGTCACATATTTAGTCTCTCTAGAGGACTCAGTTTGTATAAGCTCTGTGTCGAAGGCTTAAATAAACTTAAAAACTCTGTGCATTTTATCTTGCTTAAGGCTGAATTATTCCAAAGTGTTGTGTCCTTTTCTAGCAAATCACTTGCAATTAGTTTGTGTTATCTAAAAGAAGACATCTTGAGACGACCAAAAGAAGGACCACGACAGTGGTTTTCATAATGGGTGGGTTGGGGTGAATATGAGATAGAATACATAATGCCTCAGTAACAGCTGCACCATCAGCTCACCAAGCTACTGATAATAAATGTGAATGATTCTATCATACGAGGGGTGACTGAGAAGCCTGACCCATAAAAAGTAGGGTATGGTTCACCATCTTTTGCATTCTGAGAAACCCACATTTCTCAAGAATATGACAAGTTTTGACTCATTCAGTGCGATGTTGAGAAATGTTGGTAATATCAGGCTGCTACCCAGTTAGTGATTTTATTAGACTGACCTTGCAGTTGTAATGGTGAATATTTGTGTATGGTTAGGTCCATAACACAGGGGTTGCAGTACCAAGCTACCAGCCAGTCCACTTTGAGCAGAGCACAAATAAAATTTTAGTTTGAAATCCCAAACATGAGTGCAGCATAAATGACTTTAATGATGTTCCCAGAATTCAACCTTTAGAACCATATCATCAAATAAAAAAAAAAACAACAACAAGGTTTTGGGTTTGTATTTCTTTATTCTACAAATGCTTCTTTGTTCTAAAAAGTATTTAAAGTTGTTAGACTAGTCTTCCAATCCAAATGTGAGCCAGGGATCACAAAATAATTGGTTCGTATTTAGCTCTCAGGCATGATTGAAAGCATTTCATGGAGTTTTCATTCAAACAGTGTGTTTACAAGTCACATAACTTTGGAAAGTATTTATCAATATCATTATTTTAAAATGTGATGAATAAGATGCCCCTCTGAGTCACTGTCCTGGAAAATTGTAGTTAGTTTAAAAAGCACAGTAAAATACAAAATATTCTAACAGTCGATTTTACATTTAATGAGAATTAGATTTATTTCTTTATTTATTGGCTTTTTTGCACAAACACATCCCTTTATTAATTTGCCTTTTGACAGTAGGTTTTATAGATTTGGGTTGCTCCACAGAAACTGTACAAAATTATTCCACAAAACACTCCTGTGCAGTCAGAGCTCTGATCATTTTAAAAATTGTCTCTGTGTGTTACATTTGAGTCATTGGTTCATAATGTTTCTGTTGTGTGGGCCGCTGAAGAGGAGGTACTGCTGGCCCACCACCAGAGGGCGCCCTGTCTGGAGTGCGGGCTCCAGGCACCAGAGGGCGCAGCCGCCTCACAGGAGCAGCCAGGGTGACAGCTGTCACGCATCACCTGCAACAGCTGTTACCAATCATCTGATCGGCAGGAGTATATCAGCAGGACGACGTCTCCACCTCTTTGCCAAGATATCGTTTCTACCTGGAAGGTAACGTATCTCAGCTGACGGATTGTATCCTTTTGGATTTTGTGCGTTGTTCTGTGGATTACTTTTCCAACGAGAGGTGGAGGTAGCTTTCCTGCTGTTCGGATTCCTGGGTGCAAACGCGCCCTCATTTAATTGTTCTTTGTTCCTCGCCAGCAGTACCAGGTCCGACACGCAGAGGCAGTGGCCACCTGGGAGTTCGGGACTTGGCGGCTCCAGTATTCCCGGGGTCTGGTGGTGGAGAAAACCGTGTGGTTCCGGTTCTACTTTGGAGAGGCGTCTCCTATCTTCAAGCCTGCCCACACGACACCTTTGTGAATTGACTTTTGTCCATTACTGTAATCTGTTGTATTTGTTGTGCACATTCACAACAGTAAAGTGTTGTTATTTGACCTATTCCATTGTCCGTTCATTTGCGCCCCCTGTTGTGGGTCCGTGTACTTACACTTTCCCAACAGGATATCTCGGCCAACGTCATGGATCCCGAGGGGCGTCAACCGGCTGTTGAACGGCCAATGGAAGAACAGGGCGCACAGGCGTCCGCAGGAGGAATGATCGGTGAGTTGCAGCGGATCCTCACCGCTTTCACAGCTCGGTTGGATTTAATGACCGAGCAGAATGTCCTCCTTAACCGCAGGGTGGAGGCTCTCGCCGCGCAGGTGGAAGCGCGCCCTCAGGGCGCTGCTGCGGCTCTCCCTCCTGTCGACCCTGTGCGTAACAGTGACTTTCCACAGGTCGTTCAACGACCCCTCCCACCTTCCCCGGAAGCATACATAAGCCCTCCAGAGCCGTACGGAGGTTGTGTGGAGACGTGCGCAGACTTCCTTATGCAGTGTTCGCTCGTGTTCGCACAACGTCCTGTCATGTACGCGACTGATGCTAGCAAGATAGCTTATGTAATAAACCTGCTTCGCGGTGAGGCACGCGCTTGGGCTACAGCGCTCTGGGAGCAGAATTCACGGCTCCTTCAGACATATGATGGGTTTGTGAGGGAGTTCAGAACAGTGTTCGATCACACAAATAGAGGAGAGACCGCTTCAGCCGTGCTGCTGTCAAGGAGACAGGGGCGCCGGAGCGCAGCTGCCTATGCAGTCGACTTCCGCATCGCGGCTGCGAGGTCCGGCTGGAATAGTACTGCCCTCCGCGCCGCCTTTGTAAACGGACTGTCATTGATTCTAAAGGAGCACCTGGTGGCTAAGGACGAACCGCGGGATTTAGATGGGCTTATTGATCTCGTCATACGATTAGACAATCGGTTAGAAGAACGCCGTCGGGAACGAGACAAAGGGCGTGGCCGGGCATGCGCCGTCCCTCTCCCTTCCGGTTCCGACCGCGTTCCGCCCTCCCTACGCTCCACGGCCCCTGCGCTCCGTGTGGTTACAGCTCCCCCTGCTGACGAAGCTATGGACACGAGCAGGGCCACATTTAGGGCACCAGATAGACAGAGGAGGCTGGCCCGCGGAGCGTGTTTTGTTTGTGGCTCGATAGAGCATCAGGTAAGAGACTGCCCCGAGCGGATAAACACCAACGCCCGTCCCTAGAAACTGGGCTAGGGGTGGGCCGAGACATTCACGTGGGACACACCCACATTGCCACACGACTCCCAGTTACAATCCTTTATGAGGATTTAACCCTGAAGGCCCCAGCACTGGTGGACACGGGCTCTGAAGGGAATCTGTTAGACAGCAGATGGGCCAGGGAGATAGGTCTCCCTCTGGTGGCGCTTACCTCGCCTGTGCAGGTGCGGGCACTAGATGGCTCCCTACTCCCTCCAATCACGCATAAGACACCACCTGTAACTCTGGTGGTGTCAGGAAATCACCGGGAGGAGATCGAGTTTTTTGTGACTCCTGCTACCTCCCGTGTGATTTTAGGGTTCCCCTGGATGTTAAAACACAATCCCCGGATCGATTGGCTGTCCGGGGTAGTGGTTCAGTGGAGCGAGACCTGCCATCGGGTATGTTTAGGTTCCTCGGTTCCTCCCGGTTCCCAGGCGAAGGAGGAGGTCAGAGTCCCGCCCAATCTAGGGACGGTGCCGGTGGAGTACCACGACCTTGTGGATGTGTTCAGTAAGGATCTGGCGCTCACCCTTCCCCCCCACCGTCCATACGATTGTGCCATTGATTTGGTTCCAGGCGGTGAGTTCCCGACCAGCAGGCTGTACAACCTCTCACGACCTGAGCGCGAATCAATGGAGACCTACATCCGGGACTCTTTAGCTGCCGGGTTGATCCGGAATTCCACCTCCCCGATGGGTGCAGGTTTCTTTTTTGTGGGTAAAAAAGACGGCGGACTTCGTCCATGCATTGATTATAGGGGACTGAACGAAATCACGGTTCGTAATCGATACCCGTTGCCCCTGTTGGATTCAGTGTTCACGCCCCTGCATGGAGCCCGAATATTCACTAAGCTAGATCTTAGAAATGCGTATCACCTGGTTCGGATCCGGAAGGGAGACGAGTGGAAGATGGCATTTAACACCCCCTTAGGTCACTTTGAGTACCTGGTCATGCCGTTCGGCCTCACAAACGCCCCCGCGACGTTCCAAGCTTTGGTTAATGATGTTTCCTGCACCGATTCGTCTTCGTATATCTAGACGATATACTCATCTTTTCTCCGGATCCTGAGACTCATGTCCAGCATGTACGTCAGGTCCTGCAGCGGTTGTTGGAGAACCGGCTGTTTGTGAAGGGCGAGAAGTGTGAGTTCCACCGCACATCTTTGTCCTTCCTGGGGTTTATCATCTCCCCCAACTCCGTCGCTCCTGATCCGGCCAAGGTTGCGGCGGTGAGAGACTGGCCCCAACCCACTAGCCGTAGGAAGCTGCAACAGTTCCTCGGCTTTGCTAATTTCTACAGGAGGTTCATTAAGGGCTACAGTCAGGTAGTTAGCCCCCTGACAGCCCTGACCTCACCAAAAGTCCCCTTCACCTGGTCGGATCGTTGCGATGCCGCGTTCAAGGAGTTGAAACGGCGCTTCTCGTCTGCACCCGTTCTGGTGCAGCCCGATCCTAGTCGCCAGTTAGTGGTTGAAGTGGACGCCTCGGACTCAGGGATAGGAGCTGTGCTTTCCCAGAGCGGGAAGACCGATAAGGTCCTTCACCCGTGTGCCTATTTTTCCCGCAGGTTGGCCCCGGCCGAACGGAATTATGACGTCAGCAATCGAGAACTCCTTGCGGTGAAAGAGGCTCTTGAAGAGTGGAGACATCTGTTGGAGGGAACGTCCGTGCCATTCACGGTTTTCACTGACCACCGGAACCTGGAGTATATCAGGACCGCCAAGCGGCTGAACCCCAGGCAAGCCTGCTGGTCACTGTTCTTCGGCCGTTTTGACTTCCGGATCACCTACCGTCCTGGGACCAAAAACCAGAGATCGGATACCTTGTCCCGGGTACATGAAGATGAAGTCAAAACGGAGTTGACGGATCCACCGGAACCCATCATCCCGGAGTCCACTATCGTGGCCACCCTCACCTGGGACGTAGAGAGAACCGTCCGGGAGGCCCTGGCACAAAGCCCGGACCCCAGAACTGGGCCGAAGAACAGACTCTACGTCCCACCAGAAGCTAGGGCTGCAGTCCTGGACTTCTGTCACGGCTCTAAGCTCTCCTGTCATCCAGGGGTGCGAAGAACCGTTGCAGTTGTCCGGCAGCGCTTCTGGTGGGCGTCCCTAGAGGCCGACGTCCGGGATTATATCCAGGCCTGTACCACCTGCGCCAGGGGCAAGGCTGACCATCGCAGGGCTTCGGGACTGCTCCAGCCGCTGCCCGTGCCCCATCGCCCCTGGTCCCACATCGGCCTGGATTTTGTCACGGGCCTCCCGCCGTCCCAGGGCAACACCACCATCCTCACGATAGTGGACCGATTCTCCAAGGCGGCCCACTTCGTGGCCCTCCCGAAGCTCCCGACGGCCCAGGAGACAGCGGACCTCCTGGTTCACCACGTCGTCCGGCTGCATGGGATCCCAACAGACATCGTCTCCAATCGCGGTCCCCAGTTCTCCTCGCACGTCTGGAGGAGCTTCTGCCGGGAACTGGGGGCCACGGTGAGTCTCTCATCCGGGTATCATCCCCAGACCAACGGGCAAGCAGAACGGGCCAATCAGGAGATGGAGCAGGCCCTGCGTTGCGTGACAGCCGCGCACCTGGCGGCCTGGAGTACCCATCTGGCCTGGATCGAGTATGCCCATAACAGCCAGGTGTCGGCAGCCACCGGCCTCTCCCCTTTCGAGGTGTGTCTGGGGTACCAACCTCCTTTGTTTCCGGTGGTTGAGGGAGAGGTCGGTGTGCCCTCGGTCCAGGCCCACCTACGGAAGTGCCGTCGGGTGTGGCGTGCCGCCCGTTCTGCCTTGCTGAGGGCCCGGATGAGGACGAAGGCCCATGCAGACCGTCGGCGGACCCCGGCCCCTACGTACCGGCCAGGGCAGGCAGTGTGGTTGTCTACCAAGGACATACCCCTTCAAGTGGACTCCCCTAAACTGCAGGACCGGTATATCGGTCCGTTCAAGATCATCAAGGTCATCAGTCCAGCCGCAGTGAGTCTTCAGCTTCCGGCCTCACTGCGGATCCATCCCGTTTTCCACGTGTCCCGGATCAAGCCCCATCACACCTCACCCCTCTGTACTCCCGGTCCGGCACCACCTCCTGCCCGGATCATCGATGGCGAGCCGGCTTGGACTGTGCGCCGGCTCTTATATGTCCGTAGGATGGGCCGGGGCTTCCAGTATTTGGTGGACTGGGAGGGGTACGGACCTGAAGAACGCTCCTGGGTGAAGAGGAGCTTCATCCTGGACCCGGCCCTCCTGGCCGATTCCTACCGCCGCCACCCGGACAAGCCTGGTCGGGCGCCAGGAGGCGCCCGTTGAGGGGCGGGTCCTGTTGTGTGGGCCGCTGAAGAGGAGGTACTGCTGGCCCACCACCAGAGGGCGCCCTGTCTGGAGTGCGGGCTCCAGGCACCAGAGGGCGCAGCCGCCTCACAGGAGCAGCCAGGGTGACAGCTGTCACGCATCACCTGCAACAGCTGTTACCAATCATCTGATCGGCAGGAGTATATCAGCAGGACGACGTCTCCACCTCTTTGCCGAGATATCGTTTCTACCTGGAAGGTAACGTATCTCAGCTGACGGATTGTATCCTTTTGGATTTTGTGCGTTGTTCTGTGGATTACTTTTCCAACAAGAGGTGGAGGTAGCTTTCCTGCCGTTCGGATTCCTGGGTGCAAACGCGCCCTCATTTAATTGTTCTTTGTTCCTCGCCAGCAGTACCAGGTCCGACACGCGGAGGCAGTGGCCACCTGGGAGTTCGGGACTTGGCGGCTCCAGTATTCCCGGGGTCTGGTGGCGGAGGAAACCGTGTGGTTCCGGTTCTACTTTGGAGAGGCGTCTCCTATCTTCGAGCCTGCCCACACGACACCTTTGTGAATTGACTTTTGTCCATTACTGTAATCTGTTGTATTTGTTGTGCACATTCACAACAGTTTCTACAGAAACTTTAACATCAGTTTGTTTTTATACTGATGCAAGTCAGCAAAATGTATAATATTACTACAGATCAAGCCATGTCATGTCAGATCTGCATTGGTCACAACATCCACCACACTAAAGAACCTCCCGGTGTCCAGGTCCAGACACCAAGTCCAACCCAGGAGCGGCTGGTCACTACCGGCAGTAGGGTGCCGCTACGCAAAATTATGAAAAATCAATATTACTAAAATATAAATAAGAAATATGTATGGTTTGCTCAGAGTCTGAGAGTAAAGCCCATCAACAAGCAATCACCTCAGCTGATATACCCAAAGCCTTCACCTACTCTGAGAGGTCTTTTGGCAAAACTTTTTGCTGATCCAGTCTGTGAGCCATAAAAGATTTTAACTCCTACCACACGGACTGCAGTTTATTTCTCAGAGTGCTCGTGGTTCTTCACAGCATTGTACAGCATTGCTGGAAAGGATGTGCAACAGGTTAGGACAGTAAAAGATGCACATGGTAATGTGTGGACAAGCGAGGAGAGTGTGATTTGAGAAGGTGGAGGGAATATTTTGAGGAGTTGATGAATGAAGAAAACGAGAGACAAAAGACTGGATGATGTGGAGAGAGAAAATCAGGAAGTACAAGAGATTAATAAGGATGAAGTGAAGGCAGATATGAAGAGGATGAAGAGTGGAAAGGCAGTTGGTCCAGATGACATTTCAGTGGAGGCAGGGAAATGTCTAGGAGAGATGGCAGTGGAGTTTCTAACTAGGTTGTTTATTAAATGCCTGAGGAGTTGAGATGAAGTGGAGATGAAGTGTGCTGATTCTTATTTTTAAGAACAATGGTGTTCTGCAGAGCTACAGTAACTACAGAGGCATAAAGTTGATCAGCCACAGCATGAACCTATGGGAAAAAGTAGTAGAAGCTAGGCTTAGAAACCAGGTAAAGATCTGTGAACAGAAATATGGTTTCATTCAGAGAAAGAGCACTACAGATGCAATGTTTTTGCTGAGAATAGTGATGTATAGAGAAGGCCAGAAGGAGTTATGTGTGTTTGTGGATTTAGAGAAAGCTTATGACAGGGCGCCAAGAGAAGAGTTGTGACCAGTGGTGGGCACAGTTCCGATAATCCGATAACATAATTATCGAAGATAATGTTTTCATTATCGGATTATCTTTTTAGATAACTTTAAAAACCATTATCGGACTACTTATCTTCCGATAAATTTTCGTCCGATAATTTTTAGGCCGTTAACTAGTAAACAGCTACAAACATTTTTAAAATCAGTTGTTAAAAGTTTCACAGCAGATGTGTAGTTCTACCCTCTGCAAACAGAAGAGAGCTGCTTCTAGGAGAAACTGCTCTATCCTCTGCAAGCAAAGGAGAACTGATCACAAAAAATAAATAATAATAATTTCCTTTAACACCATACTGATATGCTGGCAATATCACCCAAGTCATCCAGAGGCATACATTTTTAACTTATGGTTTAAATTTTAACCAAATTAATTTTGGACAAGTTATTTAAAATTAGTCACCTCTGAAGTTTTATAAAGTGAAAATATCAGATATACGTTTTAGTTTTAAAGTAATGCGCTAATTTTTAAGGTTTTAGTGAGCACATGCAGCAGTGCATTATGGGTAGGATAGGGTAATCTCAGTACGTTCACAACAGGACAAATGCAGACAAATTTCAGACACTCTGTTCAGGCTCCACGGACAAGAGCATTAAACTCTAGTGCCTAAATCTCTCGTGAATGTATTCTCTGGGTATATAGACATTGTTATTGTGTTTGCATTTGTTAAACTCCACACATCTTAAATGTAGCAGACACGGATTATCTGGAATTTTGTTTTGGCAAGTTTTCACGGTCTCTACTGCCATCTACTGGCCAGTAGTGGGATTACACCCACCTCCACCTTGAATGAGTCAAGGTGGAGACCATAGTCTCACTACAGTCTACAAGATAGTATTCAGACCAGCTATGTTGTACAACTTAGAAACAGTGACACTAACAAAAAGACAAGAGGCAGAGACAGGGGTTGCAGAACTGAAGATGTTACAATTGTCTTTGGGAGTGACAGGATTAGAAAAGAATGTATCAGAGGGACAGTTCAGGTGGGACAATTTGGAGACAAAGTCAGAGAGGTGAGATTGAGATGGTTTGGACATGTGCAGAGGAGGGACCCAGGGTATATAGAGAGAATGATGCTGAGGATTGAGCCACCAGGCAGGAGGAGAAGAGGGAGACCAAAGAGGAGGTTTATGGATGTGATGATGCAGGTAGTTGGTGTGACAGAGGAAGTTACAGATGAGAGGGTGAGATGGAAACAATTGATTGGCTGTGGCGACCCCTAATGGGAGCGGCCGAAAAAAGAAGAGTAAAGCCCACTTTCTGGTTGGGTCACCAATCATATGAAAGTCTAAAGCCCCCGTCACACATCAATCAATCAATCAATTCAATCAATCAATTTTATTTATAGAGCGCCAAATCACAACAAACAGTTGCCCCAAGGCGCTTTATATTGTAAGGCAAGGCCATACAATAATTACGTAAAAACCCCAACGGTCAAAACGACCCCCTGTGAGCAAGCACTTGCCGACAGTGTCTTTATGTCTGTAAGACAATCCTGCAGTTTAGCTAATTGGTGTGTGTCCTCTGGCTTCATGGATAGATAAAGCTGTGTTATGTGGGCCGCTGAAGAGGAGGTACTGCTGGCCCACTACCACCAGAGGTAGTGGTGTGAGAGTGAGTGAGTGACGGCTTCACCTCGCACCCCATCCCAGATAAGTGGTAGATCAGGAGCTGCACGAGTGTGTGTGATTTGGAGGTGGAGGTGCTCCCTCCTAACTGTGTACAGACTGTAGACCACTGAGTGTACGGATTTACACTCACTCATCTTGTCTCTGCTTTTTGCCAGCAGTACCAGGGTCGACAGCCGAAGACAGAGGTCACCTGGGGATTCGGGACTTGGCGGCTCCGGTGTTCTTCAGACCGTTGGTGGTGGAGGCCGTGTGGGACGCGGCCTCTCTCTCGTCGGGGTCTTCTATCTTCGAGCCTGCCCACACGTCACCTGGTGTTAATTGACTTTGCAATTTCTGTGTATTTAGTTGTGTATTGTCACAACAGTAAATTGTTACCTTTTGGCTTACTCATTGTCCGTTCATTTGCGCCCCCTGTTGTGGGTCCGTGCTACGACACCTTCCCAACAGGATTTCTCGGCACTCTGTGCACCTGGACCTACGCCGCCTCCTGCCCGGCTCATCGACGGGGAGCCTGCTTGGACAGTCCGCAGGCTCCTGGACGTCCGTCGTAAGGGCCGGGGGTTCCAATATCTGGTGGACTGGGAGGGGTATGGACCTGAAGAACGCTCCTGGGTGAAGAGGAGCTTCATCCTGGACCCGGCCCTCCTGGCCGATTTCTACAGAAGACACCCGGACAAGCCAGGTCGGGCGCCAGGAGGCGCCCGTTGAGGGGGGGGTCCTGTTATGTGGGCCGCTGAAGAGGAGGTACTGCTGGCCCACTACCACCAGAGGGCGCCCTGCTTGGAGTGTGGGCTCCAAGCACGAGAGGGCGCCAGACCCAGAAGAAGTGACAGCTGTCATTCATCCCCTGCACCAGCTGTCACTCGTTCATCATCATCATCACCATCATAAAAGCCGGACTGCAACTCCACCTCCTCGCAGAGAAATGGACTACCGAGAGGTAATTTCTCTGCTGACTGACACATTGTGTGAATGAGTGTAAATCCGTACACTCAGTGGTCTACAGTCTGTACACAGTTAGGAGGGAGCACCTCCACCTCCAAATCACACACACTCGTGCAGCTCCTGATCTACCACTTATCTGGGATGGGGTGCGAGGTGAAGCCGTCACTCTCACACCAAACGCCAATCCTCCAGACAAGGCAACACTTCAGGAAAACGGCTGCAACAGAAGTTCAGTTGGTTACACAATGTGTCAGTCAGCAGAGAAATTACCTCTCGGTAGTCCATTTCTCGGCGAGGAGGTGGAGTTGCAGTCCGGCTTTTATGATGGTGATGATGATGATGAACGAGTGACAGCTGGTGCAGGGGATGAATGACAGCTGTCACTTCTTCTGGGTCTGGCGCCCTCTCGTGCTTGGAGCCCGCACTCCAAGCAGGGCGCCCTCTGGTGGTAGTGGGCCAGCAGTACCTCCTCTTCAGCGGCCCACATAACAGGACCCCCCCCTCAACGGGCGCCTCCTGGCGCCCGACCTGGCTTGTCCGGGTGTCTTCTGTAGAAATCGGCCAGGAGGGCCGCGTCCAGGATGAAGCTCCTCTTCACCCAGGAGCGTTCTTCAGGTCCATACCCCTCCCAGTCCACCAGATATTGGAACCCCCGGCCCTTACGACGGACGTCCAGGAGCCTGCGGACTGTCCAAGCAGGCTCCCCGTCGATGAGCCGAGCAGGAGGCGGCGTAGGTCCAGGTGCACAGAGGGCCGAGACACACGCGGAAAGACCCCGCAGATCGGCGCGAATCCCAGTAACAATCCTTTGTGAGGAGTTAACCCTTCACGCCCCAGCACTAATAGACACGGGGTCAGAAGGGAATCTGCTGGACAGCAGATGGGCAAAGGAAGTAGGGCTCCCTCTGGTGGCTCTGCCGGCACCATTGCAGGTGCGAGCACTAGATGGCACTCTTCTTCCATTAATCACACATCAGACACAACCAGTGACCTTGGTTGTATCTGGGAATCACAGGGAGGAGATAGTGTTCCATGTAACACCATCTACCTCCCGAGTGATTTTGGGTTTTCCATGGATGGTGAAGCACAATCCCCGGGTCGATTGGCCGTCCGGGGTTGTGACGCAGTGGAGCGAAACCTGCCACCGGGAGTGTTTAGGATCCTCGGTTCCCCCCGGCACTACAGCTAATGAGGAGGTCAAAGTTCCCCCCAATCTATCGGCGGTGCCAGAGGAGTACCATGATCTTGCTGACGTTTTCAGCAAAGATCTGGCACTCACTCTTCCTCCGCACCGACCGTATGATTGTGCCATCGATTTAGTCCCGGGCGTTGAGTACCCGTCCAGTAGGTTGTACAACCTCTCACGTCCGGAACGCGAATCAATGGAGACCTACATCCGGGACTCCTTAGCTGCCGGGCTGATCCGGAACTCCACCTCCCCGATGGGTGCTGGTTTCTTTTTTGTGGGCAAGAAAGACGGCGGACTCCGTCCATGCATTGATTACAGAGGGCTGAACGAGATCACGGTTCGCAACCGATACCCGTTACCTCTGTTGGATTCAGTGTTCACGCCCCTGCATGGAGCCCAAATCTTTACGAAATTGGATCTTAGAAATGCGTACCACCTGGTTCGGATCCGGAAGGGAGACGAATGGAAGATGGCATTCAACACCCCATTAGGTCACTTCGAGTACCTGGTCATGCCGTTCGGCCTCACTAACGCCCCCGCGACGTTCCAAGCTTTGGTAAACGACGTCTTGCGGGACTTCCTGCATCGGTTCGTCTTCGTATACCTGGACGACATACTCATCTTTTCCCCGGACCCTGAGACCCATGTCCAGCATGTACGTCAGGTCCTACAGCGGTTGTTGGAGAACCGGCTGTTTGTGAAGGGCGAGAAGTGCGAGTTCCACCGCACTTCTTTGTCCTTCCTGGGGTTCATCATCTCCTCCAACTCCGTCGCCCCTGATCCGGCTAAGGTTGCGGCGGTGAGAGATTGGCCCCAACCAACAAGCCGCAGGAAACTACAGCAGTTCCTCGGCTTTGCAAATTTTTACAGGAGGTTCATCAAAGGTTACAGTCAGGTAGTTAGCCCCCTGACTGCCCTGACCTCCACCAAGGTCCCCTTCACCTGGTCGGATCGGTGCGAAGCCGCGTTCCAGGAGTTGAAACGCCGGTTCTCGACTGCGCCAGTTCTGGTGCAGCCTGATCCTGATCGCCAGTACGTAGTAGAAGTGGATGCCTCTGACTCAGGGATAGGAGCCGTGCTGTCCCAGAGCGTGGAGGCTGATAAAGTTCTCCATCCTTGTGCCTTTTATTCCCGCAGGTTGACCCCAGCTGAACGGAACTATGACGTTGGCAATCGGGAACTTCTTGCGGTGAAGGAGGCTCTTGAAGAGTGGAGACACCTGCTGGAGGGGGCTTCGTTGCCCTTCACGGTTTTCACTGACCATCGGAACCTGGAGTACATCCGGACCGCCAAGCGGCTGAACCCCAGGCAAGCCCGCTGGTCTCTGTTCTTCGGGCGCTTTGACTTCCGGATTACATATCGCCCCGGGACCAAGAACCAAAAATCAGACGCCTTGTCCCGGGTGCACGAAGAAGAAGCCAAACCGGGGCTGTCGAACCCCACCGAGACCATCATCCCCGAGTCCACTGTCGTGGCCGCCCTTACCTGGGACGTGGAGAAGACCGTCCGGGAGGCCCTGACCAGGAGCCCGGACCCGGGGACTGGCCCCAAGGACAGACTGTACGTCCCACCAGAGGCAAGAGCTGCCGTATTGGACTTCTGTCACGGGTCCAAGCTCTCCTGTCATCCCGGAGTGCGTAGGACTGTGGCAGTAGTCCAGCAGCGCTTCTGGTGGGCGTCCCTGGAAACCGACGTCCGGGACTACATCCAGGCCTGTACCATCTGCGCCAGGGGCAAGGCAGACCATCGGAGGACGACGGGCCTCCTCCAACCCCTGCCAGTGCCTCATCGCCCCTGGTCTCACATCGGCCTGGATTTCATCACGGGCCTCCCGCCGTCCCAGGGCAACACCGTAATCCTCACGATAGTGGACCGGTTCTCCAAGGCGGCCCACTTCGTGGCCCTCCCGAAGCTCCCGACGGCCCAGGAGACAGCAGACCTCCTGGTTCACCACGTCTTGCGGCTGCATGGGATACCGTCGGACATCGTCTCGGATCGTGGTCCCCAGTTCTCTTCACAGGTGTGGAAGAGTTTCTGCAAGGAGCTGGGGGCCACCGTGAGTCTCTCGTCCGGGTACCACCCCCAGACCAACGGCCAGGCAGAGTGGGCCAACCAGGATTTGGAGCAGGCCCTGCGGTGTGTCACCTCCGCACATCCGGCGGCCTGGAGTCACCATCTGGCCTGGATCGAGTATGCCCACAACAGCCAAGTTTCGTCTGCTACCGGCCTCTCCCCTTTTGAGGTGTGTTTGGGGTACCAGCCCCCATTATTCCCGCTGGTGGAGGGAGAGGTCGGTGTGCCCTCGGTCCAGGCCCACCTTCGGAAATGTCGCCGGGTGTGGCGGACCGCCCGCTCTGCCCTGTTGAAGGCCCGGACGAGGGCCAAATCCCAAGCAGACCGCCGACGGTCCCCGGCCCCCACGTACCAGCCCGGGCAGGAGGTGTGGCTCTCAACGAAGGACATCCCCCTCTGTGTGGACTCCCCCAAGTTAAAAGACAGATACATCGGACCCTTCACAATCCTCAAAATCATCAACCCGGCCGCAGTGAAGCTCCAACTCCCAGCTTCACTGCGGATCCACCCGGTATTCCACGTGTCCCGTATCAAGCCACACCAAACCTCGCCCCTCTGTGCACCTGGACCTACGCCGCCTCCTGCCCGGCTCATCGACGGGGAGCCTGCTTGGACAGTCCGCAGGCTCCTGGACGTCCGTCGTAAGGGCCGGGGGTTCCAATATCTGGTGGACTGGGAGGGGTATGGACCTGAAGAACGCTCCTGGGTGAAGAGGAGCTTCATCCTGGACCCGGCCCTCCTGGCCGATTTCTACAAAAGACACCCGGACAAGCCAGGTCGGGCGCCAGGAGGCGCCCGTTGAGGGGGGGGTCCTGTTATGTGGGCCGCTGAAGAGGAGGTACTGCTGGCCCACTACCACCAGAGGGCGCCCTGCTTGGAGTGCGGGCTCCAAGCACGAGAGGGCGCCAGACCCAGAAGAAGTGACAGCTGTCATTCATCCCCTGCACCAGCTGTCACTCGTTCATCATCATCATCACCATCATAAAAGCCGGACTGCAACTCCACCTCCTCGCCGAGAAATGGACTACCGAGAGGTAATTTCTCTGCTGACTGACACATTGTGTAACCAACTGAACTTCTGTTGCAGCCGTTTTCCTGAAGTGTTGCCTTGTCTGGAGGATTGGCGTTTGGTGTGAGAGTGACGGCTTCACCTCGCACCCCATCCCAGATAAGTGGTAGATCAGGAGCTGCACGAGTGTGTGTGATTTGGAGGTGGAGGTGCTCCCTCCTAACTGTGTACAGACTGTAGACCACTGAGTGTACGGATTTACACTCATTCATCTTGTCTCTGCTTTTTGCCAGCAGTACCAGGGTCGACAGCCGAAGACAGAGGTCACCTGGGGATTCGGGACTTGGCGGCTCCGGTGTTCTTCAGACCGTTGGTGGTGGAGGCCGTGTGGGACGCGGCCTCTCTCTCGTCGGGGTCTTCTATCTTCGAGCCTGCCCACACGTCACCTGGTGTTAATTGACTTTGCAATTTCTGTGTATTTAGTTGTGTATTGTCACAACAGTAAATTGTTACCTTTTGGCTTACTCATTGTCCGTTCATTTGCGCCCCCTGTTGTGGGTCCGTGCTACGACACCTTCCCAACAAGCTGGGTATCATCTGCGTAACAATGAAAATTTAAGCAATGTCGTCTAATACTACTGCCTAAGGGAAGCATGTATAAAGTGAATAAAATTGGTCAATCAATCAATCAATTTTTTTATATAGCGCCAAATCACAACAAACAGTTGCCCCAAGGCACTTTATATTGTAAGGCAAGGCCATACAATAATTATGTAAAACCCCAACGGTCAAAACGACCCCCTGTGAGCAAGCACTTGGCTACAGTGGGAAGGAAAAACTCCCTTTTAACAGGAAGAAACCTCCAGCAGAACCAGGCTCAGGGAGGGGCAGTCTTCTGCTGGGACTGGTTGGGGCTGAGGGAGAGAACCAGGAAAAAGACATGCTGTGGAGGGGAGCAGAGATCGATCACTAATGATTAAATGCAGAGTGGTGCATACAGAGCAAAAAGAGAAAGAAACAGTGCATCATGGGAACCCCCCAGCAGTCTACGTCTATAGCAGCATAACTAAGGGATGGTTCAGGGTCACCTGATCCAGCCCTAACTATAAGCTTTAGCAAAAAGGAAAGTTTTAAGCCTAATCTTAAAAGTAGAGAGGGTGTCTGTCTCCCTGATCTGAATTGGGAGCTGGTTCCACAGGAGAGGAGCCTGAAAGCTGAAGGCTCTGCCTCCCATTCTACTCTTACAAACCCTAGGAACTACAAGTAAGCCTGCAGTCTGAGAGCGAAGCGCTCTATTGGGGTGATATGGTACTACGAGGTCCCTAAGATAAGATGGGACCTGATTATTCAAAACCTTATAAGTAAGAAGAAGAATTTTAAATTCTATTCTAGAATTAACAGGAAGCCAATGAAGAGAGGCCAATATGGGTGAGATATGCTCTCTCCTTCTAGTCCCCGTCAGTACTCTAGCTGCAGCATTTTGAATTAACTGAAGGCTTTTTAGGGAACTTTTAGGACAACCTGATAATAATGAATTACAATAGTCCAGCCTAGAGGAAATAAATGCATGAATTAGTTTTTCAGCATCACTCTGAGACAAGACCTTTCTGATTTTAGAGATATTGCGTAAATGCAAAAAAGCAGTCCTACATATTTGTTTAATATGTGCTTTGAATGACATATCCTGATCAAAAATGACTCCAAGATTTCTCACAGTATTACTAGAGGTCAGGGTAATGCCATCCAGAGTAAGGATCTGGTTAGACACCATGTTTCTAAGATTTGTGGGGACAAGTACAATAACTTCAGTTTTATCTGAGTTTAAAAGCAGGAAATTAGAGGTCATCCATGTCTTTATGTCTGTAAGACAATCCTGCAGTTTAGCTAATTGGTGTGTGTCCTCTGGCTTCATGGATAGATAAAGCTGGGTATCATCTGCGTAACAATGAAAATTTAAGCAATACCGTCTAATAATACTGCCTAAGGGAAGCATGGATAAAGTGAATAAAATTGGTCCTAGCACAGAACCTTGTGGAACTCCATAATTAACTTTAGTCTGTGAAGAAGATTCCCCATTTACATGAACAAATTGTAATCTATTAGACAAATATGATTCAAACCACCGCAGCGCAGTGCCTTTAATACCTATGGCATGCTCTAATCTCTGTAATAAAATTTTATGGTCAACAGTATCAAAAGCAGCACTGAGGTCCAACAGAACAAGCACAGAGACGAGTCCACTGTCCGAGGCCATAAGAAGATAATTTGTAACCTTCACTAATGCTGTTTCTGTACTATGATGAATTCTAAAACCTGACTGAAACTCTTCAAATAGACCATTCCTCTGCAGATGATCAGTTAGCTGTTTTACAACTACCCTTTCAAGAATTTTTGAGAGAAAAGGAAGGTTGGAGATTGGCCTATAATTAGCTAAGATAGCTGGATCAAGTGATGGCTTTTTAAGTAATGGTTTAATTACTGCCACCTTAAAAGCCTGTGGTACATAGCCAACTAATAAAGATAGATTGATCATATTTAAGATTGAAGCATTAAATAATGGTAGGGCTTCCTTGAGCAGCCTGGTAGGAATGGGGTCTAATAGACATGTTGATGGTTTGGATGAAGTAACTAATGAAAATAACTCAGACAGAACAATTGGAGAGAAAGAGTCTAACCAAATACCGGCATCACTGAAAGCAGCCAAAGATAACGATACGTCTTTGGGATGGTTCTGAGTAATTTTTTCTCTAATAGTTAAAATTTTATTAGCAAAGAAAGTCATGAAGTCATTACTAGTTAAAGTTAAAGGGATACTCGGCTCAATAGAGCTCTGACTCTTTGTCAGCCTGGCTACAGTGCTGAAAAGAAACCTGGGGTTGTTCTTATTTTCTTCAATTAGTGATGAGTAGTAAGATGTCCTAGCTTTACGGAGGGCTTTTTTATAGAGCAACAGACTCTTTTTCCAGGCTAAGTGAAGATCTTCTAAATTAGGGAGACGCCATTTCCTCTCCAACTTACAGGTTATCTGCTTTAAGCTGCGAGTTTGTGAGTTATACCACGGAGTCAGGCACTTCTGATTTAAAGCTCTCTTTTTCAGAGGATCTACAGCATCCAAAGTTGTCTTCAATGAGGATGTAAAACTATTGACGAGATACTCTATCTCACTTACAGAGTTTAGGTAGCTACTCTGCACTGTGTTGGTATATGGCATTAGAGAACATAAAGAAGGAATCATCTCCTTAAACCTAGTTACAGCACTTTCTGAAAGACTTCTAGTGTAATGAAACTTATTCCCCACTGCTGGGTAGTCCATCAGAGTAAATATAAATGTTATTAAGAAATGATCAGACAGAAGGGAGTTTTCAGGGAATACTTTTAAGTCTTCAATTTCCATACCATAAGTCAGAACAAGATCTAAGATATGATTAAAGTGGTGGGTGGACTCATTTACATTTTGAGCAAAGCCAATTGAGTCTAATAATAGATTAAATGCAGTGTTGAGGCTGTCATTCTCAGCATCTGTGTGGATGTTAAAATCGCCCACTATAATTATCTTATCTGAGCTAAGCACTAAGTCAGACAAAAGGTCTGAAAATTCACAGAGAAACTCACAGTAACGACCAGGTGGATGATAGATAATAACAAATAAAACTGGTTTTTGGGACTTCCAATTTGGATGGACAAGACTAAGAGTCAAGCTTTCAAATGAATTAAAGCTCTGTCTGGGTTTTTGATTAATTAATAAGCTGGAATGGAAGATTGCTGCTAATCCTTCGCCTCGGCCCGTGCTACGAGCATTCTGGCAGTTAGTGTGACTCGGGGGTGCTGACTCATGTAAACTAACATATTCATCTTGCTGTAACCAGGTTTCTGTAAGGCAGAATAAATCAATATGTTGATCAATTATTATATCATTTACTAACAGGGACTTAGAAGAGAGAGACCTAATGTTTAATAGACCACATTTAACTGTTTTAGTCTGTGGTGCAGTTGAAGGTGCTATATTATTTTTTCTTTTTGAATTTTTATGCTTAAATAGATTTTTGCTGGTTATTGGTGGTCTGGGAGCAGGCACCGTCTCTACGGGGACGGGGTAATGAGGGGATGGCAGGGGGAGAGAAGCTGCAGAGAGGTGTGTAAGACTACAACTCTGCTTCCTGGTCCCAACCCTGGAAGACAATTGACTATGGTTGCTGGTGTCACTAACTTCACATTTCTCAAAACAGAGTCGCCAATAACCAGAGTTTGATCCTCGGCAGGTGTGTCGTCGAGTGGGGAAAAACGGTTAGAAATGTGAACGGGTTGGCGGTGTACACAGGGCTTCTGTTTAGGACTACGCTTCCTCCTCACAGTCACCCAGTCGGCCTGCTTTCCCGGCTGCTCGGGATCTGCCAGAGGGAAACTAACGGTGGCTAAGCTACCTTGGTCCACACCAACTACAGGGGCCTGGCTAGCTGTAGAATTTTCCACGGTGCGGAGCCGAGTCTCCAATTCGCCCAGCCTGGCCTCCAAAGCTACGAATAAGCTACACTTATTACAAGTACCATTACTACTAAAGGAGGCCGAGGAATAACTAAACATTTCACACCCAGAGCAGAAAAGTGCGGGAGAGACAGGAGAAGCCGCCATGCTAAACCGGCTAAGAGCTAGTAGCTGCGCTAAGCTAGCGGATTCCTAAAAACACACAAAGTGAATAATGTGTAAATAATTTAGAGGTGATTCAGCAGAGGGAGTGCTTTAGTTAAGGCACGTGAAGATTACACTGTGAAACAAATCGTTATCTAGGTAACTAGATCAATCTAACTGCGCAGATTAAACAGCTAACAGATACAGCAAAACACCGCTGTGCTCCGGAACAGGAAGTGATACCTTACCGCAGCGAGAGCCAACCACCAGTAGAGGCAAGCAAGAGACAAAAACCCACTTGTGAGCCTGAAATGATCACTCAGCCGTGTGTGTGTGTTTGTGTGTGTGTGTGTATAACGCTGCATGGGCCACTAAGCGTGCACGCGGGGGCACTGGACAGCTTCACTCAAAGTTTGCTGGAAGTTGGCCATGCTGTCCCCTGTGTCAGATGGAGCCTTTCCAGGGAACTTTCTTTTTTCTTGTTTGCCCACTTCAGGAGCACAATGCAACTCTGGACACTGTGATGGTCATTTTTTTCTTTTGGGTGAGAGGATTTTAACTGCAGGAGGCTGTCCTGGCTTCACATCCACATGCGCACTGTGAAACACTCCTGGACCGTTGTTGGAGGTGAGATTCATGTTTCTTAATGGTATAACGGCCTGGTACAAGTTCCACGTCATATCTCCCACAGAGTTAAAGGTGATCATTTATTACAGCATGAGATCCATGCAGCTCCGAGGCTGACGCATGCAATGATGCGTTACTGCACACGACAGAGACATGCAGCTGCCTGTGTTATATGCAGGTATGATGGAGACAATAGTTCACATTATTTATGTAGATGATTTGCCGCTCCCCCTGCTGGAATGGCATGTGAGTCCAGAATGTAATTATCAAGGTCCATTGTTCAGTGTTGTTAGCTATCTGTCGTTTCTCCAAAAATATTAGTCCTATCAATGGTCTGTTTTGGCAGCATTCATCCTCCCAAAATACATAAGCATACCAAACAGCAAATGTCAGCTCTCCCCAGTTTGTCCATGATCAAAGTTATAGGCATGCACACACGCGCGTGCACGCACACGCACACGCACACAGAGCTTTTTGTCTTTTCTGCATTCTGCCACAGCAAAGATGGTGGCGGAACACATCAAATGCACTACACTTCTCACTCATGGTGAGGGCAACATGACACTTAGCTCAGTCATGGTAATGGCAACATGACACTTAACTAAACTGACTAAACCAATTAAACTACAAAAACAATAAATCAATAACTAACAATACTGTTAAACTAACCTGAATCACAATAACAATATTTAAAATCCCAATACCCAGAACTCCCATGGTGCACTGCAGCACAACACCCATTGTTCACTATTGTTTGCTAATACTGCTAATTTCTTAAAAAATATTCATCCTATCAACTTTCCAATTTAGCAGCGTTCATCATTGACCAAAAAACAAACATTCCAAATGGAAAACATCAGGTCTCCCCAGTTTCTTGATTTCCATGATCAAAGCCATACACACACACACACACACACACACACACACACACACACACACACACACACACACACACACACACATACGCTCCTCTTTCCATGACAAAAACTCCTGTAACAGTGGAATGTGCCGAAAAAGTGGTATGTCCACCTCTTCTGCCATTTCTGTAGTAGTCAGACTACGTCCCGGATCAACACAATGTTCAGTTTGGAAATGATCTGGTCGTTTCAGCCTGTCGATCGCCGCTCGGAGCGTGGCGCGCCCTCCGCCATTGTGCGCCGTCTTCAAACCGGTTGTAACACTCCTGTGTGATCCCCATAGAATCGTCCCTGAAAGCCGTCTGAATCTTCCGAATGGTTTCCACCTGGCTGTCTCTCACAGTTTCTGGAAAAATTTGACAGCTCTCTTCAGGTCATTGACCAGGTCCTCCTGTGTAGTTCTGAGCTTTCTCAGAATCATCCTTACCCCACAAAGTGAGATCTTGCATGGAGTCCCAGACCGAGGGAGATTGACAGTCATCTTGTGTTTCTTCTACTTTCTAATAAATAATCATAACAGTTGTTGTCTTCTACCAAGCTGCTTGCCTGTTGTCCTGTAGTCCATCCCAGCCATGTGCAGGTCTACAGTTTTGTCCCTAGTGTCCTTAGACAGCTCTTTGGTCTTGGCTATGGTGGACAGGTTGGAGTGTGATTGATTGAGTGTTTGAACAGGTGTCTTTTATACAGGTAACAAATTCAAACAGGTGTAATTAATACAGGTAAAGAGTGCAGAATAAGAGGGCTTCTTAAAGAAAAATTAACAGGTCTGTGTGAGCCAAAATTCTTGCTGGTTGGGAGGGGTTCAAATATTTATTTGCAGCAGTAACATACAAATAAATTATTAAAAATCATACATTGTGATTTCCGGATTTTTTCTTTTAGATTATGTCTCTCACAGTGGACATGCACCTAAGATGAAAATTTCAGACCCCTCCATGATTTCTAAGTGGGAGAACTTGCAAAATCCAACAAGGGGGGAGGACCAGTGCTCACTCAAAGTCTACTCACAGGCTGTCTATCGTGTGGTCAGAAATGGAACTGATGCAGCTCACTGGACATGTTTTGCTGTGGATGTGATACAGTTATAGATGTGGACATAGTGTTGACACTTTATTTATTTATTTATTTATGTCACATCTGATGGATCTGATGGAAGCTGAAAATGCAGCTTAAATTTATTATTCATCACTGGGTTTTCTCGTGGCTGTTACCTTGAAAAAATATTCAAAGGCCATATTCTTTTAATTAACTTGCATCATTAGGATGTTTATATCACAAGAAAAAAAGTTTGACAACTGACTACTTTCAATTTTCTTCAGCCTTTTGATCATCAATTTTAAAAGTTGCAATCAGTCATTAACCACACACAAGATACACAGTATGTATATAATGAAACAAATAATAAATATTAATCCCGAACCTATCCAACATTACACATGAATGTGTTAATTAAATGCAAATGAATCTCTCAAGAAGCCTCATGAACTGGAAGACATGAATATGAAACAAGTTTAACTGACTTAGAAAGCATGCAAGTTGTATACATACAATGTAAATTATTAAATGTATTTTTAAAAATAAAATCAAAAATCATCTTTAATCTGTCTTAAATGATCATGTCCAATCATGATAATTTATGAAGCTTTACTCAATCAATCATAACTCAGTTATAGTCACACATTCATTTTCTGTACCTGTTTACTCCAATCAAGGGTCATGGAGGTGCTGGAATCTGTCCAAACAGTCACAGGGAATGACGCAGGGTACACCCTGGACAGGACGGGCCACATATAGACAAACAAACACATTCACACCGACAGCCAATTTAGTAACCAGTTAGTAATCAGTAATCAATTCATCTAATCTGCATGTCTTTGGAAGTGGAAGGAAGCTGGAGCACTCTGAAGGAATGGGAAGCGAACCCACAACCATCTTGTTGTGAGGCAACAGCGCAAACCACCAAACCACCGTTCCACCATAGCCATACGAGGTCTGGCCATAAAGTATCGTACCTTTTTATTTTTTTTTTAAACTATATGGATTTGATTCATATGTTTTCACGTCAGACAAGCTTGAAACCTTTCCACGAGTTTTTCCACGCCTGTCGGTGACGTCATTCGCCTGTGAGCATGCCTTGTGGAAGGAGTGGTCCCACCCCGTCGTCGGATTTTCATTGTCTGGAAATGGCGGAATGATTTGGGTTTTTTTTCCATCAGAATTTTTTCAGAAACTGTTAGAGACTGGCAGCTGGAAACCATTCGAAAAATTTATCTGGCTTTCGGTGAAAATTTTACGGGCTTCACAGAGAATAAGGTCTGTTAGTACAGCTTTAAGGACCCCTTTAAGGACGCTCAGCACGCCACGCTCCGAGTTGCGACGACGCGGCACAAGCCACCGGACCATTTCTAAGCTGATGGCTCTGTGGATACGAGACCGTCGTGTGCTCTTTCTCTGGTTATCACAAGAGCTGGACATCAGCCATTTTCTGGCAGATTTCACTTTTAACAAGAGATTTTGTCATGGAAAGCCGCGCGGAGGCTTCGCGCGTCACGACCGATTCACTTTAGAAGCGAGACAAAGGAACACCTCCGTTTCGGCATGTCAGAGGACAAGTTTGGACATGTCCAGCTCTCCACAATTTCACTGATACTTACTGGACTGGTAAGCATTGAAAGCCGAGATAGACATGTATACGAGGTCTGTCCAAAAAGTATCAGACCTTTTTATTTTTTTCAAAAACCATATGGATTTGAATCATGTGTGCTTGCATGAGCCAACCTTGAACCTTCATGCGCATGCATGATTTTTTTCATGCCCGTCAGTTGCATCATTCGCCTGTGAGCAGGCTTTGTGTGAGCACTGGTCCTCCCCTCTCGTTGGATTTTCATTGCGAGGTGGAACGATTTGGAGCTTTGCTGCATCAAATTTTTCCAGAAACTGTGAGAGACAGCCAGGTGGAAACTATTCGGAAGATTCAGACGGCTTTCGGTGACGATCCTATGGGCATCACACAGATTAAGGAGTGTTACAACTGGTTTAACGACGGCGCACAATGGCGGAGGGTGTGCCGCGCTCCGAGCGGCCATCGACAGGCTGAAACGCCAGATCATTTCCAAAGTGAACGCTGTGTTGATCCGGGACGTCGTCTGACTACCAGAGAAATTGCAGAAGACGTGGACATCAGCACTTTTTCGGCACATTCCACTGTTACAGGAGATTTTGTAATGAAAGACGTGCGGAAGTTGGAAGTCTCACAGGACCTGTTGTGACATGTCTAGCTCTTACACAATTCCTCGGATACTCACTCGACTGAAAAGCCACCGAAAGCCGTTTGAATCTTCCGAATGGTTTCCACCTGGCTGTCTCTCACAGTTTCTGGAAAAATTTGATTTAGCGCTGCTCCAATCGTTCAGACATTTTGCTTGCAATGAAAATCCAACAAGGGGGGAGGACCAGTGCTCACTCAAAGTCTACTCACAGGCGAATGACGCAACCGACAGACGTGAAAAAACTCACGCATGCACACGAAGGTTCAAGGTTGGCTCATGCAAGCACACGTGATTCAAATCCATAAGGTTTTTGAAAAAAATAAAAAGGTCTGATACTTTTTGGACAGACCTCGTATATTTAACAAATACTCTGGGTCACCACAGCAAATCCGAGGTGGATCTGCATGTTGATTTGGCACAAGTTTTATGCCGGATGCCCTTCCTGACACAACTCCACATTACATGAAGAAATGTGGCAGGGGTGGGATTTGAACCGGGAAACTTTCACACTGAAACCAAGTGCACTAACCACTCAGTCACCACCCCTGCCATAATAGCCACATATTTAATTACTAAATTACATAAAGAATAATATAAAATAACATTGAATATTACAAAGTGATATGTATTATTTAAGAGAAAGACAAGTTCAAGTACATTATAACAGCTTAGTAAATTGGACATTTACTAACGTGTTAACGACCAGTCATTATGTAATGGTAAATGCTACTATTGATCATAACCAGTAAATAGAACTAATATCATGTTAAAGTGCGTATATATATATATATATATAGTGAGGAAAATATGTATTTGAACACCCTGTGATTTTGCAAGTTCTCCCACTTAGAAATTATGGAGGGGTCTGAAATTTTCATCTTAGGTGCATGTCCACTGTGAGAGACATAATCTAAAAGAAAAAATCCGGAAATCACAATGTATGATTTTTAATAATTTATTTGTATGTTACTGCTGCAAATAAATATTTGAACCCCTCCCAACCAGCAAGAATTTTGGCTCACACAGACCTGTTAATTTTTCTTTAAGAAGCCCTCTTATTCTGCACTCTTTACCTGTATTAATTACACCTGTTTGAATTTGTTACCTGTATAAAAGACACCTGTTCAAACACTCAATCAATCACACTCCAACCTGTCCACCATAGCCAAGACCAAAGAGCTGTCTAAGGACACTAGGGACAAAACTGTAGACCTGCACATGGCTGGGATGGACTACAGGACAACAGGCAAGCAGCTTGGTAGAAGACAACAACTGTTATGATTATTTATTAGAAAGTAGAAGAAACACAAGATGACTGTCAATCTCCCTCGGTCTGGGACTCCATGCAAGATCTCACTTTGTGGGGTAAGGATGATTCTGAGAAAGCTCAGAACTACACAGGAGGACCTGGTCAATGACCTGAAGAGAGCTGGGACCACAATCACAAAGATTACATTAGTAACACATGATGCTGTCATGGTTTAAAATCCTGCAGGGCAGCAAGGTCCTCCTGCTCAAGCCAGCACATGTCCAGGCCTGTTTGAAGTTCACCAGTGACGATCTGCATGATCCAGAAGAGGCATGGGAGAAGGTCATGTGGTCAGATGAGACCAGAATAGAGCTTTATGGAATCAACTCCACGTACCATGTTTAGAGGATGAGAACAACCCCAAGAAAACCATCCCAACCGTGAAGCATGGGGGTGGAAACATCATACTCTGGGGGTGCTCTTCTGCAAAGGGGACAGGATGACTGCACTGTACTGAAGGGAGGATGGATGGGGTCATGTATTGCGAGATTTTGGCAGACAACCTCCTTCCCTCAGTAAGAGCATTGAAGATGGGTCATGGCTGGGTCTTCCAGCATGACAATGACCCCAAACACACAGCCAGGGCAACTAAGGAGGGGCTCCGTAAGAAGCATTTCAAGGTCCTGGAGTGGCCTGGCCAGTCTCCAGACCTGAACTCAATAGAAAATCTTTGGAGGGAGCTGAAACTCCAAACCTGAAAGATCTAGAGAAGATGTGTATGGAGGAGTGGACCAAAATCCCTGTTGCAGTGTGTGCAAACCTGGTGAAAAACTACAGGAAACGTTTGGCCTCTGTAATTGCAAACAAAGGCTACTGTACAAAATATTAACATTGATTTTCACAGGTGTTCAAATACTTATTTTCAGCAGTAACATGCAAATAAATTATTTTCAAAATCATACATTGTGATTTCTGGATTATTATTATTTATTTTTTTTAGATTATGTCTCTCACAGTGGACATGCACCTAAGATAAAAATTTCAGACCCCTCCATGATTTCTAAGTGGGAGAACATGCAAAATCAGAGGGTGTTCAAATTCTTATTTTCCTCACTGTATATATATTTCCATCGACTTTCACATAAATGATGTCAGCAGCTCTTTGTCTGGCACTTTCGGGATTAACCTTCTCTTTCCGCAGGTTGGATGCCTCTTTTATCTTTTAGCTGTTCTTTTTCTTTACCAGTTTTGAATGACATGAGCTCTTCATTCTTTTGTTTTTCTTTGGCTGTTCTTCTTCCTTTTCTTCAGCTGATATTTTTCTCCTGTTAGCACCTTGTAAACCTTCCTCTAATTTTCCTATTAGTGTACATTTCCTTGTCATTTTAAAAGTGTAAAATGAAGTAAAAACATTATTTTGAAGCACATGTAACATGTAATGCATTGGTTAAAAAAATCATATAAAATGGAAGGAGCTTTTGGAATTGGAAGAAAAATAAATTATTTCAAAATGGACGCCCATTTTTATACTGGAACACCCTTTAAAGGAAATCATAATTCTTCCTAATAATAGGACTTAGTAATGGGCGATAGAAACAATATTTGACATAAACAATACAAATTTGGAATAGTGTAGATGGGAGGCTAAGAAGGATAGATAATTGTGCATTTTTGAAAATCCCAGGATTACTACAGAGAAGGCCGGGGGCACCTGTGTGTTGGATCATGTTCAGGGAACCACAACACATGGTCATAGTGCTACAGCTGATGTTCTCTCACAATAGAAGAAGTCCACCTCATCTGAATCCCTCTATGAAACTATTCATTTAACACAAAGTCATTCAACTGCGACACAAAGATTCCCTGGAGAAACCTGGAAAGACATCCAGGCATTGCCGTAAGTCACAATAAGAACAGAATCACTGCGACCATGAAGAGTTGGACCTTCATTGTCCAGCAAAGATATTGGCAGCATTAAACACCTCTGTCCAATGATTTCATAATTCAAAAAGGTTTTCCTAGACGTCTCTTAACCTAATGGGCTGAGCTCCCACAGACACGATTCACTGCCAAGGTAAGTGACACTGTCAGCGCACACACACACACACACACACACACACACACACACACACACACACACACACACACACACACACACACACACACACACACACACACACACACACACACCAGTAGGTACAGTATGTATGTTCAACACCACAGTGATTTTGAAATTAAACAGTCAAGATGTGCTCGTAGTGTAGCCATTCAGCTTTACTTCAGTGGGCTCAACAAAATAAAATAGTTTAAAGTCATTTACAGAGCCCATAAGAAATTGGACAAAGTAAACATAAGAATTACTGTTCTTCCAAATTATCACTTTTACAGACAGTTTTCTTTAGGCAAATCAGGAGATGGATACATGAATGTTTCCAAGTTACTGAGTATGGCCTGGCCTTTATTTATATGAATCATTAAGAGATGTGAAAAGGGTGGTGCCCAGCAGTTAACTGTGCCTGCTTCCAGCACAGAAGGTTCCTGGTTCAAGGCCACCCCTACCCATTCTCCATGTAATGTGGGGTTGCATCAGGAAGGACAGAAAATGTGTGCCAAATCAAGAAGCTGCTTGACCTCTGATCTGCTGTGGTGACCCTGAGTGAAACCAGGGAGAAACTGAGATTTACTTATTAAGAAATGCTGGAGAAGGCTGTTCTCAAAAACTGAAGGAGACGAATGAGGGAAGCCATGTGTGTGCTGGACACACACATAAAATAATTCAATCAATCATTTGTTTTGTGACCCAGTTGAATGGCGTTTGAGCGCTCCACACTGCAAATCCTGCACATGTCCACCTGACATATTTGGCGGGGTACATATTTCACTTGACACCCAAGAATTAATTGTTCATTCATTCAATTTATTGAACACTGTGATTGATGTAAAGGGTCGGAATTTGCAGTTAGATCTTTGCTGCGAACTGAAAAAAGTAATTTATGTAAATTCTCAGCTATATCCATTTTTGATACTTTGGGTGGGCACAGGATAAACTGCACAACATGGATTGTTATGTTGTACCAATTTGAATCCAGATCAACCACTTTAATCATATCTTAGATCTTGTTCTGACTTATGGTATGGAAATTGAAGACTTAACAGTATTCCCTGAAAACTCCCTTCTGTCTGATCATTTCTTAACATTTACATGTACTCTGATGGACTACCCAGCAGTGGGGAATAAGTTTCATTACACTAAAAGTCTTTCAGAAAGCGCTGTAACTAGGTTTAAGGATATGATTCCTTCTTTATGTTCTCTAATGCCATATACCAACACAGTGCAGAGTAGCTACCTACCCACCCAGAAACCAAATGTTCTTTGAATGTTCATTGAACGTTTGCATGAGAACGTTTGCAAACGTGGCATGAACACTGCATGAACATCATATGAACAAAGAATGAGGACAGGTAATGTTTGCATGCGAACATTCAATGAACATTATACAAACGTTCACAAGTGTTCACAAACACCAAATGAACAGTTGCAGCAGAACATTAAATGAACATTTGTAGAGTGTTCGCATGCGAACATTACCTGTCCTCATTCTTTGTTCATATGTTCATGCAATGTTCTTGCTCAATTACCTACAATTTTTGTGATTGTTCCTATTGAGAACTAACAAAAAAAAAAAAAGTAAAACAAACTTTATAAATGTTTTAAAATTCAATAGGTTTTATTTCAATAGTGACTTGCAATGTGGAATTATATTGTGGAACATATAAAATAAGTAATGGACAAACTTTTGAAATCACTTAATTGATAAAGGAATTCATCTTTACAGAATTAAACATCATTGCTCAAAAAGCACATAAAATGAAAAATTTTCAACGTTACAAAACATTTCTTAAGCGGTAAACCACAAACGCTACTCCAAAAAAATGTTCAGATATAAGAATAACTCTTCTAGAATTAATAATGAAACCTTAAAAAAAATAATAATAATAATTCATCTATTTATCTACATACAACCAATAATACACATTTTCGGAGCAAAAATAAATTCAACTTAAACATAAATCACCACTTGAAACAAAAACTACAACAATCTTTTAGACATCTACATACAATTAATAAAAGTCACACTTAAGAGCAAAACTGTGGACAGTTTTAACACAAACATTACTATCAATAAATTCCCTGAGAAAATTCCTATGGAAGTTTTTAATCGCAGATTTGAAGACTCAGGTTGACATTAGTCAGATTAGTCAGTTAGCGAAACTGAACAGTTTAACACAAACATATTACAATCAATAAATTTCCTGAGGAAATTCACGATGAAAAAAATATACAAAAATAATACAAAATTATTAATTTAAATTAGTGTTTAATCCCCAAATAAAAAGGTTCTCTGGAGGTAAAATTAAATTTTTATCAAAAATATTCCATGTACAATGCAAATTAAGTAATGCTACTAATCTGACCATAAGCTTTGATATTATAGAACATAAACCCTGATATCATATAAAATACCCTCAGCCGTATGTGCCATGGTTCATGGTTGGGTGAAGCCATTTACCGGCAAACAACAGTGTTTACTCTTTTCAAATCATAATGACAACACAAACTACTCAAATTAACCTGATCAAAAGATTACATACCCCTCTTCTTAATACCATGTACTGCCTGTCTTTTGTGGTGGTTGTGGATGAGGCTCTCTGAGGGTAAAGCTGCCACTGAATGGTTTGGACTTTATTTACATCAATTATGAAGAATACAAACAATATGGCACTCTATGGTAAATCTGCATGAACAGTTCTGAAAAACTGAGTGAGTGTGCAAGAAGAAGAGTGAGGAAAGCCATCAAGACACCCAGACAACCCAGAAGTTATAGGCTTACGTGGCTGTGATTGGAGAAATTATGCACAGTTCAAGCTTTGCATTTTGTATCACCAGTTATCCATCTTCATGATGAAGTTGTATAGAGGAGGATTTTCTTAAAAAAGAAGACCTGAACCTTTAGCTACAAATTGCCAGAAGATACACCTGAGATGCCTGGATTTGATCTGTTTTGGTGAAAGAAAATCCTTCTGTGCTCTACCCCACTATGAAGCTAAGATTAGTGATGCAAAATGCAAAGCTTGCACTGTGCACAATTTCTCCAGTCACAGCCACGTAAGCCTATTAACTTCTCCTAAGTTGTCTGGGTGTCTTGGTGGCTCCTTGTAAATCACTGCAGAGGTGTTATCAGGTTGTGAAAACAGTGTTTTCAAAGTGTTTTTCAGTAGCTTTTACATAATATATGATAGACATGTTACATTTACACAGAAATGAAGCTGTTTTGAAGTGGATTCTGCCATGTTGGATTCGCAGCCAGAGACCAGACGTCACGGTGCCTCTCTACTGTGACTCCCCCCCCCCCCCAAAAAAAAACAGATTTGCAAGATTGTTAGTTCTTCAAACCTGTAATCTGGGTCAGGAAAAAGTTCAGGATGGTCCCGTCTATACTTCTTTGATTCTGCTCGGACAGGACATCTTCGGATTATGGCACAATTGTAGAAATAATGGTAGTACTGTCCATTGATGTGATTTTTATTGCAGTTGCCATGACAACTCTAAATTTGTGGCACGTCCCTGGCAATTGACAGTTCCTGACTTGTCCTGGCTGCCAAAGATAAACAGGAGCCGTAGCGTTCAAGCCGCCCCTGACAATGACTGTTACTGTATACTTCCCTTGTTCCATTCCAGGGGTGTATGCAGTTAAGGTATTGATTAGGGCATTCCTCTGGTGCCTGGTTCCCTCGTCCTCACCATCAAGTCTGTCATTAGTACTCTTGAGCTGCAAGTTGAAAATTTCCTTTGTTAGTCATAAGCAATTATATACATTTTTCTGTTCAGATATTGTATAATTTGAGCTACATGGTCATAACTGGTATTCAACTCAGCACCTTATTGGACAGGCCCTATATTTTTAACAAGCTGTTTATATTGCTTCCAGAATTTTCTCAATTTAGTTATCAATTAGGTATACCACACAGGTGAAAGCAGATCAGACAAAAATGATTAATCCTCTGTACCCACTGTTATTTGTGTAAAGGACTTTTCACACCACATGCTTTGGAAGCATCAGAGGCGCCACAAATCGGTCTAAAAAGTATTTTCAATGAAACGCGTTGCTTTTTAGAGGCGCCTGAAGCGTCACGTCAAAAGCCGAGCTAAACCATCGCTTCTGCCGGGAGTGTGCACATTCCTGCTTGTCAACAGGCTGACGTGGTAAAAGTTCAACCCAATCCAACTTTTGCCGCTCTGAACTGTGACAAAGCTTCACACTGTCCAAAAGAAACAATGTGTCGGGTCCAAACATGGAAGACTAGCGGCAGAAACCACTGATGCCTACAAAACAGGAAGGTGTCACAGGACTGCTCATTTATACAGAGCAGTTTTCTGAAGAAAAATCCTTGCAAATGTTTTTTTTAAACCTCAAAATTAATTTGACTGCTGTATTAAAGCTTTTTCGTGGTTCATCGACACACATACAACATGGCGATCACTCAGCTTTCCTCTGGAGAAAGAAAAAAAAAAAAAAAAAAAAAAAAACATCTGAGCAAAAGTCTCCGTCCCCTTGCCACACGGAACGCGTCAGGGGTGTGGGAGGCGTTGACGCGACGCGTTGCCTGATGCGTATAAAGCATGCAATGTGAAAGGCTTTAGTTACCGTATTTCCATAAATACAGCATGTTTCATAATATACTGTGTAAAAAATGAAACAGCAAAACTTTATTAAGGTGATGAGGATCTAACAAACAGAAAACACATTAACTCACTTCTTTGAGTGACTTTACTGGAAGGCCCATTACTTCCAGGCACTGCTTGGAATTGGTTCAAGCCCACACTTCTCGTTTAGCTGGCCATTCTTCGGATGATCATCTTAGCAGCGTCCACATTGTTCTCTCTCCTGGTATGTCTGGGAACCGACACTTTCAGGGACAGTCCAAGGATGCAGTGCACCAACTCTGTCATTTAGCTGTTTGATACTGTGAATGATGTCATTCTGCTTCTCCTGGAACACAAAATGTATATAGATCCATATGTTACAACCTTAATACAGAAGTTCTCACTTTACATTAAATCCTATGCTTCACAAAGGATTAAACCAATGCTGTTGACCTCTCATCTTCAGCACGGACAAATCTGTGAATGAACTGAGTGAGGAAAGTAAGTAGGTAAGTAAGTCCCTTCGGCTGCTCCCTTGTTTGCACTCGGGGTCGCCACAGCAAATCTGAGGTGGATCTGCATGTTGAATTGGCACAGGTTTTACGCCGGATGCCCTTCCTGATGCAACTCCACATTACATGGAGAAATGTGGCAGGGGTGGGATTTGAGCCCGGAACCTTTTGCACTGAAACCAAGCGCATTAACCACTTGGCCACCACTCAGTGATGAAGTGAGCCATGGAGGAAAAAAACAACAACAACAACAAAAAAAAAAAAAAACTTGAAAGATCTTGGCAAGGCCCTGATGGTTGGTCAGGTGGTTGTCCCCCAGAAAAATGTGAAATCTCAAATGCATTCTGGTTAGTGCTGTAGGTATCAATTATTTTAGCAGTCAAGTATTCTATCGTTTATTCTGGCGATTAATCGAGTAATCGGATAAAAAGTACTTTTGCGTTTTAAACAACATCAATGGGCTGTCTATAAAAAATGACAATGTCACTGTCATTTTGCTGAAATGGCGATGGGATGTAGCCTTCTATTTTGTTTTGTCCAATTTGTAAAAATTAACCAAGTTTTTTTTTTTTTTAATAAAGGTTGATGGACTGGGTCCCTGCGAGATTTTTTTATCCCTCTTTCTCTTCAGCAGATGCATTTCAGCTGGAGGTTGAACATGCAGCATCGCAGTCAGTTTTTTATTATTTAAGTTACCGTGTTCGTGAAGTGTTGTGTGTTGCCCAAAAACGCATCATTAAAAAGTGAAACACTCAGTGTGAGTCTGAGGTAAACACAGAAGAAAGAGTGGACTTCTGCTGTTTGTCAATGTAGCCGGGGACAGAGCTGTGACTCGCCCGGTCTGAGAGCTCCTCACGCTGGGCAGAGAGAGACAGCAGCTGGCCACCGGGTCAATAGTCCATCCCCACGTAGAGCAGAAAAATAGACAAACACACTGCTTCGCTTTAAATGCACAGTAAGTCTATTTCAGATGATCAGTATGGACCATCTTTCTCTTAAAAGGCTTTATTTTACTCTATGTGTCACGTTGGAAAGCGGTAGCTATCGTTGCTAATTTGATTAGCTGTTATGCTCCCCTTTCGTTTTTTTTCTGCGGATGTTGCAGCGCCACACACAGGCCTGACATATGTGCTACAACATTAAACGAAGCTTCGAGGCACAGAATTTGCCTCAAACATTTTTTGTAATCGAATTATTCAAGTTACTCGACTCATCGTTTCAGCCCTAATTCTGGTGCTTTCTCAGGTCTATTTACCCACCAAAAGAATCTCAAAAAAAATTTTTTTTTTTGGACAGATCACTTTTCCCACACCAGATAAGGTGGTAAACCTCAGTAGTATAGCATACAAGTCCTCCTGTTTCAAGTGTATGGTACCATAGACAGTATGCACACACTATGCAAATGAAACATTATGCAAGGAACATAGAAACTGAGTTTTTATAAAAGGAATTCTGTAACTTTATATCAGCAATAAATAAACATGTCAATTAAGTAACAAGACCTGTAAATTATTTCTTTAAATAAGGAAAGTTAGTATATACAACTTCATTACTGGCAGATTTTACTGTATTTTCAAATTATATCCCAAATAGAACAGAATATTTCTTGCCAGAAATTTTGAATATTTTGCTTGCTGAATGTGAATTTTTAGAATCTTCTGGCACAAGACACTGAACAATCTTATTTAACCATTATAGTACAAACCTCGGGATAAAGATCGGGCTGATGTGAATCAACTGCAGGCACACGCTCAACCGACTGGTCAGATGGAGGATTCAGTGATTTAACAACTCTTAAGGCAGCAGGCATGGTTACTGTGGTGGGGAACAAACAATGATCGAAAATATTATCAAACTTATCTTTATAAAGTCTCTTTCTGGGCACTGACATTACTTAAACTTAAAGACAAAGTATATATATATTAGTCATGGTCATAAAAAGTTATGTATATTTTAAATTTAGCATTTATTTAAGCAAATTAGTCCCTTTGAGATCGAGACCTCTTTTATAAGTGAGACCTGGACAATTATAAAGTTTCCAATTCACCCAACCTGCATGTCCTTGGAAGTGAGACACACCTTATTGACACCTTTAGGCTTCTGGCTTAATATCAGAATAAATTAAAACATGGACAAAATATGAATTAGGCCTGTGCCTCTCTGTGGCTAACGTTAGCTCCGTGCTAGTCAAAAATGTGCTGGTTTGGTTCTCATTAGTCCATGTCTGGCATAATCAAGCTTCAAGCAAGTTCTGTCTTTTCTGTCTAAAATGGGTTTGTGCTCACATCAGGTTCCATTACCTCGTGATGACTGTAGGAAGGCCTCGCCATTTGAAGCTAGCTGCTAACTCGTGGTTGTGTTGGTTTTCTGTGATCCAGTCGATGATCATCCAGCGTTAGTCTCCTCTTCTGCTCTCAGTGGTCTCTTAATCGTAGTATAGAGACTGAACAGGCAAATTAACGTCTTAAACATAAACTTTTATTTGCCAAAACAGAACGGAGAGCATGCAGCACTGTTAGTTAGCCAAGTCGTGTTCTTCTTCTTTGTTAAACAGCGGGTTTTAACCCAACTCGGTGCACCACTGCCACCAACTGTTTGGTGGAGAGCACTACAAGCTTTTTTTTTTTTTTTTTTTTTTTTTTACCAGAATGAGAATGTTGCATTTTACATTCAGAAATGATTGTATCCAGGTGTTATAATGTGTACAATGTACATGTTTTACCCTGGATAATTATAATATCATGCCTCACTGAAAACATGAATTGAGCAGCTGAAATTAAAGGAATCAGAAAGGAAGAAATATGTTATGGTAATAATTCCCACCAAACACTGTTAGACTGTGACATGTGTGACTATTCATCTCATGTTCAGCATGTTTGTTTAAAAACATGTCTGATAATGTTTGAACTGCAAGTTGTGAAGTGACCAGTAAAAAATGTTATTTGTCTATGAGCTGTTTTATTTAAATGTCAATGTTTCCTGCTCATGCATGTTGAAAACATTATGTTGTAAATCAATTTTAATACCTTTAATGTATTTTTCCTTATTTCCAAAAATGCTAAAGATATTATGCTTTTAGAAAATATGGCAAAATGTATGTAACTCAGGTCTGTCGGACTTCTGGATAATAAGCTGCCATTGCAATCTGTTTCCATAAAAAAACATATTTCAGTAGCTGACAATCACAGTCTGTAGTGATGTAAATTTTTTATTGCAAAAATAATATTCCAATTAACAGAGTGCATGTTTATGCAAGTTGCCCCAAGACATGTTTCTGAGTTAGCTCTGTCAGTTTATCACAGTAATCTTGAAATTATACGAGGGTAGGCTGAAAAGTTCTAAGGCTCACTATAATGCAGTTAATGCATTACTCCTTCATGGGGAGCCTTAGAACTTTTCAGCCTACTCTCGTATATTCAGTAGGTCTGAATAAATCATAAATCGACATATTATTGGTTACCATGAGTGTTGAAATCATTTCCTATTGTTCATTCTACCTATGTTTGCACACATAATTTAAATGGAGTCCAACATTAACTTTCTGTAGGCAGTAAATGATATTTAATGTTTTCCTGTAATATGAAATTTTACAAAATAATTGTAATAATTAAATAATAATTTAATTTATACTTTTATTTAGAGGCAAGCTTTACACATACAACATGAACATTATGTGAATGTTCGCAAACACACTGAACATTAAGCATACATTCTATAAACATTTGATTGATTTTTGCAAATGTTTGCTTACATGTTTGTCTAATGTTTGCTTTCATGCAAACATTAGACAAACATCACAAACATTATATGAACATTTGCAAACTTGCTGAACAGTAAATGAACATTCTATGAACGTTCACTTGATGTTCGCAAATTTTCGCTTCCATGCAAACATTAGACAAACATCACGAACATTACATGAACGTTTGCAAACTTGCTGAACAGTAAACAAACATTATATGAACATTTGTTTGATGTTTGCAAATGTTCGCTTCCGGGTGGGTAAACTCTGTAAGTGAGATAGAGTATCTCGTCAATAGTTTTATATCCTCATTGAAGACAACTTTGGATGCTGTAGCTCCTCTGAAAAAGAGAGCTTTAAATCAGAAGTGCCTGACTCCGTGGTATAACTCACAAACTCGCAGCTTAAAGCAGATAACCCGTAAGTTGGAGAGGAAATGGCGTCTCACTAATTTAGAAGATCTTCACTTAGCCTGGAAAAAGAGTCTGTTGCTCTATAAAAAAGCCCTCCGTAAAGCTAGGACATCTTACTACTCATCACTAATTGAAGAAAATAAGAACAACCCCAGGTTTCTTTTCAGCACTGTAGCCAGGCTGACAAAGAGTCAGAGCTCTATTGAGCCGAGTATTCCTTTAACTTTAACTAGTAATGACTTCATGACTTTCTTTGCTAATAAAATTTTAACTATTAGAGAAAAAATTACTCATAACCATCCCAAAGACGTATCGTTATCTTTGGCTGCTTTCAGTGATGCCGGTATTTGGTTAGACTCTTTCTCTCCAATTGTTCTGTCTGAGTTATTTTCATTAGTTACTTCATCCAAACCATCAACATGTCTATTAGACCCCATTCCTACCAGGCTGCTCAAGGAAGCCCTACCATTATTTAATGCTTCGATCTTAAATATGATCAATCTATCTTTATTAGTTGGCTATGTACCACAGGCTTTTAAGGTGGCAGTAATTAAACCATTACTTAAAAAGCCATCACTTGACCCAGCTATCTTAGCTAATTATAGGCCAATCTCCAACCTTCCTTTTCTCTCAAAAATTCTTGAAAGGGTAGTTGTAAAACAGCTAATTGATCATCTGCAGAGGAATGGTCTATTTGAAGAGTTTCAGTCAGGTTTTAGAATTCATCATAGTACAGAAACAGCATTAGTGAAGGTTACAAATGATCTTCTTATGGCCTCAGACAGTGGACTCATCTCTGTGCTTGTTCTGTTAGACCTCAGTGCTGCTTTTGATACTGTTGACCATAAAATTTTATTACAGAGATTAGAGCATGCCATAGGTATTAAAGGCACTGCGCTGTGGTGGTTTGAATCATATTTATCTAATAGATTACAATTTGTTCATGTAAATGGGGAATCTTCTTCACAGACTAAGGTTAATTATGGAGTTCCACAAGGTTCTGTGCTAGGACCAATTTTATTCACTTTATACATGCTTCCCTTAGGCAGTAGTATTAGATGGCATTGCTTAAATTTTCATTGTTACGCAGATGATACCCAGCTTTATCTATCCATGAAGCCAGAGGACACACACCAATTAGCTAAACTGCAGGATTGTCTTACAGACATAAAGACATGGATGACCTCTAATTTCCTGCTTTTAAACTCAGATAAAACTGAAGTTATTGTACTTGGCCCCACAAATCTTAGAAACATGGTGTCTAACCAGATCCTTACTCTGGATGGCATTACCCTGACCTCTAGTAATACTGTGAGAAATCTTGGAGTCATTTTTGATCAGGATATGTCATTCAATGCGCATATTAAACAAATATGTAGGACTGCTTTTTTGCATTTACGCAATATCTCTAAAATTAGAAAGGTCTTGTCTCAGAGTGATGCTGAAAAACTAATTCATGCATTTATTTCCTCTAGGCTGGACTACTGTAATTCATTATTATCAGGTTGTCCTAAAAGTTCCCTGAAAAGCCTTCAGTTAATTCAAAATGCTGCAGCTAGAGTACTAATGGGGACTAGAAGGAGAGAGCATATCTCACCCATATTGGCCTCTCTTCATTGGCTTCCTGTTAATTCTAGAATAGAATTTAAAATTCTTCTTCTTACTTATAAGGTTTTGAATAATCAGGTCCCATCTTATCTTAGGGACCTCATAGTACCATATCACCCCAATAGAGCGCTTCGCTCTCAGACTGCAGGCTTACTTGTAGTTCCTAGGGTTTGTAAGAGTAGAATGGGAGGCAGAGCCTTCAGCTTTCAGGCTCCACTCCTGTGGAACCAGCTCCCAATTCAGATCAGGGAGACAGACACCCTCTCTAATTTAAAGATTAGGCTTAAAACTTTCCTTTTTGCTAAAGCTTATAGTTAGGGCTGGATCAGGTGACCCTGAACCATCCCTTAGTTATGCTGCTATAGACTTAGACTGCTGGGGGGTTCCCATGATGCACTGAGTGTTTCTTTCTCTTTTTGCTCTGTATGCACCACTCTGCATTTAATCATTAGTGATTGATTTCTGCTCCCCTCCACAGCATGTCTTTTTCCTGGTTCTTTCCCTCAGCCCCAACCAGTCCCAGCAGAAGACTGCCCCTCCCTGAGCCTGGTTCTGCTGGAGGTTTCTTCCTGTTAAAAGGGAGTTTTTCCTTCCCACTGTCGCCAAGTGCTTGCTCACAGGGGGTCGTTTTGACCGTTGGGGTTTTTACGTAATTATTGTATGGCCTTGCCTTACAATATAAAGCGCCTTGGGGCAACTGTTTGTTGTGATTTGGGGCTATATAAATAAAATTGATTGATTGATTGATTGATTAGAAATACTAAAACTATAAAAATTGTATAAAATGCTGGACCTTAGTTGAGGTAAATACACAGTAAATTTTGCAGTGTTAAAATGTTCACATACAAAAACTGTTGAATCAGTATTAACACATTTAGGCCCAATCCCAATACTTGCTCTTTCCCCTGCCTTTTGCTGCAGTTTGCACATCTGCACATTCGCTTCACTGAAAGGAAAGAGAAACATGGTCAGGCGAAGGGATAACATTGTGATTGGGCCAAAATTTACACAATGACAAAGTTGTTTTGAGATGATTTTGAATGGCACCACAGGCACTCACTGCAGAATTAATTTACCACTGCAAAATTTATTTTTAACCAAAAAAATTACTACTGTGATTTAAATAGCCACAAATAGCAAAGGTGTAAATCTGGTTTTTAGTAAGAATTGCATCCAGTGTTGACCACTGGTCAAAATTTTGACATGCTAATCCAGCAACTGCTCAAGAGGCAAAAAGTGACCTCTATGGTAAAGAAACTGGGCCGAAGTTGTGAACACGTAGTTTGATCCCATTCAGTGGACGTTATGAGCAGAGAAACTTTAGAGGCAAGTGAGTTGGGGAAGCATCTAGAGAGAAAACCTCAGTAAACTCCAACAGAGGAAACAGGCTTAGTGGTTTAAGGATAGATCTTATTCCCTTGCCACAGTTAATTTTCAAATCTCCAACATCCTATGGCTGTCTGTTTTTCGTCTCCTTCTTCTTCTTTTCAGTTTTTTCTGCTTTCATTCTTTTCTTTTAAAATGAAACTGGAGCCGGGGCGGTGATAGTGATAGATGGCTCAGCGCTCTAACACTTTATCCAATCCGGCGCAGATTTCATCCAATAAAGAATCACTTGTGCACTCTCAAACTAAATGGAAGTCAGGCAGCGGAGAGAAAGGGGCTGCCGTGTGTTCCTGAGCTGCGAAAATCAAATTTTCTTAAAGCTGCCGCAGCACTGGCTGGCGGAAAAGGCAGCAACAGCCATGACTGGCCAGAGCCACAACGTCTGCACACACAATTTAATCCATCACAGAGTGCCTGACACCATATCAATCAACCTTTCAGCAGCATGTCCCCCCTTTACAAAACAGAAAAAAATACTATATTTCTATTCAATCACATATAATGGAAGGAGGCCTTCAGCCAACTGACCAATGAGCAAAATCAGACTTTTCATTTGTTCTCTAGAAATCTGTGTCCCTTGAACACACCACATTGTGCACCGAATGAGCGGCAATACTCATGGAAAATATTTTTGTGCTTCAAAGTTTTGAAATAAACCTGCTAATTACTGAAAAGCTTAATATTCTCAGGTTACAGACTCATTAGTTGTGTTTTGGAGTGACAGCAATGTCAAAGAATCAAATCACCGATCCTTCCCACCCGCCACCTCTCCACCTTGGCCCCTCCCATCACCGTCCTTTGTTCCGGGAACATGGTCCCTCTTACCCCCTCTGTATCCCACAGGCTGTGGCTCCAGTGGCCTATGATTTATAATTCATAGGGGCCGCTTTTATACGGGACCTTAGTCTACCTGATACCCCGCCACTGGGCCTGTCCTGGGACGGTGGAAGGGGGGCTCTTCATTACGCCTGGCACCGGAGCACTAACCTGACACCTGCCTCTTTGAAGACTGTTTGTGTAGTCGAACTGTATGTAAATTGGAAGTCAAAGTCTTCTCTTGTTTTCCAAGTCAACAGAGTTGGATGTGTTCTTTATTGATCTCCCTTACAAAGAAGACAGCTCTCCTCTTGCCACAAAAGCAAACATCAGTGCCATGCTTTCCTGATTGAAAACTGAACTTTTCTTTTTCCCACTTAAGCCGTGCCTTTTTCATGAACGTGTGACGGTGCTTTTTCTTCCTCCAGGACCTGTCAAGCTCATGTCTCACAGTACACACATTACTTCCTCCCCAGTTTGCACTCTGCTCTGACCTCCTTGCATACGAGAGAGGTCTCTAATCCAGGCTCTGCACTGTACACTCTGCTCTTGGCCTAGGGCTCTGCTTGGCCTCCATGCTCCAGTGGCTCCCTAAACCCTGGTGAGGCTCCAAAAGGCCAAACACTGTACTTGTTGTGGATGCCCCACCACCCACCAGTGTCTCCGGTACGGCAATGGAAGAGAGGGTGGGTGGGTCCAGTGTGAGGGAGGGGGTGGTTTGTCTGACTGCCAGCAGAAGCGCAAATGACAAAGAGAAAGCAGCTCAGCCTGGATCAGACGCATGTATTATTGTTGTTGTTGCTCAGTGCTGCTGACTAATTATTCCTCCCTTATTTGCAAACAAGGCTGTTGCACATTTGCATATCAATGGGGGTGAACAGAGGGTATGATGTCAAGGAGCGCGAGCTAAGCGTGCCGCTAAGATCGTGACGCACTCAGGCCATCATCCCAACAACAAACAGACACCCCCCCCCCCCACCCCCCACCCCCCCGTCTCCAGTACCCACATCAGTACCATGACACCCCCTGCTGTGTTGGTCTAACAAACAGAATGGAAGATAGGCTGTTGTTTGTGTGGATGAGGTGGTGGTGGGGGTGTGAGGTGGGGTGGGGGGGCTGACAAGGCAAAGATCTCTCTGTCAAATCAGCGGGCTGCCCCTGGATTAGTTCAGTTGTAACACAACTCCACACTCCATGGAGATCATTTAGGCAATTATCAAGAACAAGGCCGGCTGGAGCTTGAGCAGCTCACTTCAAAGGCTTCTACCAGATGAACAGTTACAACACACTGGTCAATTTCCATACAAGCCACCCCCACCCTCCCCACTCACTCCTCTGCTACTTATGCCTTCAGGCATTTTGACTGTGCTAATGAACATACCCCCCCCCCCCCCCCCCCCCCCGACCTCATCTCAAACGCACACTGCAATCTATACTGTATGATGAGAAGTTCATGATGTGCGCTCTCTGCTGTCCCTCTGGAGCACAAAGAGAAGAAAGCCCCACTGAAGGACAATAGTGCCTGCCAGAAGCTTGGATAATATTTGTTTCTATCAGTGATGAGAAACTAAAAGGTTTCAGACTTTGGGCACACCACTTTTTTTTTTTCCAACTTGTAAAACTGCAAGATTCGTATCATTTCACATGATGACGGTAAAGGATAAAGACAGCATCGAACTCAAGCAAAAACCAAAAAGACGCTCTGTGGCACCAGACTTTAATCAGACTGGGTCATGTTTTATTGTAAAGATCCAAGACAAACATACACGCAACCAGATCCTCCACTTCAGATAGAGTTTCTAATCATGCACTATAAATTATTCAGCCTCGAAAAATCTGCCCTCTCCAAATGTTTATTGATGCGGGACAGACAGTGTCAGACTGATGACATGGATATGGATGGTGCCATCTACGTTCAGAAGGAGCCACAGGGTGAGACGGGGGTTGGCCCAGGTCACAAAGCCAAGGATAGAAAGCCAGCACATCAGATGAGTGAGAACCTCAGCCGTGGAGATAATCAATTGACTTTGAGGATGCAAAGACATAACAGACAATGAAAGAAAGAGGTGGAGATTAAATGTGTTACATGCAGATGGCAGAATAGCTGCAGAAGTCGATATACAAAGTTTAACCAAACAAAACCACATGAAGAAGTCAGAGGCAGCCGCAGGAATGATCTCCTACAAATCACCTACATGCAGGACTGCACGAAAGTCTGAAGCACCTGTATGTCTGAATATAACTGTTTTGTAAATGTTTGTCTTAATTAGCTTGCCAGTAAAAGGTTAATTTGGGAATTTCCACATATCAAGAAATGTATTATTTATTTTATTTTAAAATGTGGGCAATTAAAAAAGAAAGTGACCTTTTCAGAGAGAAAGAGAAAAAAACCTGGTAACTTTTCAGGTTTACAGTCTAATTAAAGCACAATTCTACAAACACAGAATACAGGAAACAATATTCAATAAATAATGAATTGATCAACATTACACTTTTGTAAATCTAATTTAAAGGAAAACATTTACAACATCGTTCATTTATTTTGTTTAGCTTTTAGTGTTTTTTTTTCCCCATAAACCGCTTGATATTTATTTTTGTTTTTTGTGTTTTTTTTTTGCTACATCAATGCTTTATTTATTTTTAATCCTTAAGGCTTTTGCTCAGTACTGTATTTTAATATGCGTATGTCGCGGACATGAATAAGCGAAGCTTGTCAGCATCTCACCATGTAATTTAGGTTCTTCAGACTTTATTTTGAGTAAATGCTTCAGGGGAGCATTAGCATGGCCAAAAACCTTTCAGCTCCGCCCCCCCCAGACCCCCTGCCTTTTTAAGTATTTTTATTTATTTGCCTCTCACATACTTGGAAATGCTCATCACCATCTAACTCGGTCCTTCAGACTTTTTTCAGTAAAATGGTTCTTGGGAGCATAAGCATGACTAAAACCTTTTAGCTTCTGGGGGTGCACACCCCCAAACCCCCAGACTTTTTAAGCATTTTCCTTATTTTGCCTTTCAGCTTCTGGAGGGGCTCTGCCCCCTAAACTCTCCACCTTTTTAAGCATTCTTTCTTTTTCTTTTTTTTGCTTTTCAGCTGACCCCCCAATTACAGTCTTCTTAACCCCCTGCCACTTTAAGCATTATTTTAATGCAGATGTAAATTAATATTCAAACTTTTGAGCTAGTTGACAGTAGGGCTGTACAATATGACCAAATTATCGTATCTCAATATTGTCATATAAATTGTCATGTATATGTCACTTATATACATGCTGGCCATAGTCTTGAGCCACTTAGGTGGGTAGGGAGAGTTCCCATGGGATAAAAAGCTTTTCAACCTACCATTCCTGCTTCTCAAGACCAGGCACCTAAGTGGCTCTACTCTCTCTCTTTTTCTCAAAGATATTTAGATGTACCTTAGTAAACACTAGTAGAGTTTCACCTTAGATTTGGAATGTATAATAAAAGATATACCTTACTGAATTTTAATATCAATATGATATGACTATGATCTGACACAAAGTGCAGCAACAGTGAAAATGAAACATTCTTAGACAAAACAGTAATAATACCACACTCATTTTGCACTCATCATAAGGTTAGGATACTGTGCCCTCCAAAAGTATTGGAACACTTGGAATTTCACATATTTCAATTTGTTTATGTCCTTTTAAATACAAGAAATACATAAAAATAAAGAATTAAAATTTCTAAAATTATCTTCCTCAAACTCAAACTGAAAGCAAATCTCTAAAACTTGATAAAACCTGTAAATAATAATCAGTTTTATTGCCAGTTTTCTTTAGTCAGGGGATGTAAACATGAACATTTCCAAGTCACTGAATATGTCTTTGACTTTATTTACATCAATTATGAAGAAATACAAAAGTTTCTTTCACCACAACATCAAATCTAGGCTTTCATCTCAAATGTACTTTTGTCAAATTGTAGCTGAACTTTCAGGTCTTCTTTTTAAGAAAATCCTCCTCTACACCACTTCATCAGGAAGCTGGATTTTATATTTTTAATTCATTTATATCAAGTTGTAGAGATTTGCTTTCACTTTGAGTTAAGGAAGATAAGTTTAGAAAAAATGTATTTGAAATGGAATAAACAAATTAAAATGTGTGAAATGCCAAGTGTTCCAATACTTTTGAGGGCAAATGAGAAAAGATAAGAAAATATTTAGAGTGGAATCCTGCAAATGGTGATACAAACATCAAACTTGGCACAAATAATCCACAGTTATTAACTCTTAAAAAAAACTGATTGGTCACTTGAATTTTCAATAGTCAGCCAGGTGGGGGTCAATTGAAGATTTACACAGGGGGTCTAAATCAGGGGTGGGCAACTTGTTCCAGAAAGGGCCGAGAGGGTGCAGGTTTTCTTTGCAGCCACTGACTCCACCAGGTGATTTCACTCATTAACTGATTCCATCTGCTCAAAATGATATTAATCAGAAATTAGAATTCTGGAAAAACACAGATGATATTTGGTGTATTGTACATGCAGTGGATGATTTAACTAAATACATATACAGTTTTTGGGACACTTTGATAAATTTTTCAAAATGGAATGTTACAGTATTGACAGAAGTCCAAACTACGTCACTGATATGAAAAATGTACAAAATTGTGTTATGCATTTCAGTTGTGTTTGTTAGTGTACTTGGTTGCAGTGCTGAAGGTTCCCAGTTCAAACCCCACCCCTGTCACATTTCTCCATGTAATGTGGAGTTGTGTCAGAAGGGCATCCAGCATAAAACTTGTGCCAGTTCAACATGCAGATCCACCTCAGATCTGCTGTGGTGACCCCGACTGAAAATACACGGGAGCAGCCGAATGGTCTTACTATTAAGAAAACATTCATGCTAACAAGTAAGAATTACATAGCAGAGAAACAGGAAATTATGAGTGTTAATTTCTTCCTTTCTGGCATAGCTTTTGAAGCCAAATTTGATTTATTTCCTTTTTTATTTTATTTTTATTTTTATAGTAGTTTCTAGATGACTTCAAGGAAGTTTGCTATTTATGTTGAATTATACTGTTGTTGAGATGACACTTTTATTTATTTTTTATTTTCCCTTATATTATTATTGTGTGCAACATAATCCTAAACAAATAAACATGTGATAATGTTAGTGATAGCAAAGTTGTCTCATTTCAATCAATCAATCAATCAATCAATTTTTTTATATAGCGCCAAATCACAACAAACAGTTGCCCCAAGGCGCTTTATATTGTAAGGCAAGGCCATACAATAATTATGTAAAACCCCAACGGTCAAAACGACCCCCTGTGAGCAAGCACTTGGCTACAGTGGGAAGGAAAAACTCCATTTTAACAGGAAGAAACCTCCAGCAGAACCAGGCTCAGGGAGGGGCAGTCTTCTGCTGGGACTGGTTGGGGCTGAGGGAGAGAACCAGGAAAAAGACATGCTGTGGAGGGGAGCAGAGATCGATCACTAATGATTAAATGCAGAGTGGTGCATACAGAGCAAAAAGATTTAGTCTGTCTTTTGAGGGAAGACAGACTAGCTCTCGGTCTGTGAAACCTCTTCCACTGCAGGAGTCAAACACAACTTTTGTCACATCACTTAACATTGGACAACATCAATTTAAATATGGTAAAGCCATCATTAAAGCAAAAATACTAAAAATAAAAAAGTTAATTTAAATCAACTTTTTTAAGATTTATGAAGAATACGTGTACAATTTTGTTATACTTTGCTGTTAACTATTTTGAAAATCTTCACAGAGATGGAGTTGCTTTTTGAAGGTATGTATACCAAACAGTATTATTAAAAGTATATGGAGGAGGCTTTAGGTCTAGACTGTGTATATACGAGGTCTGTCAATCAAGTATCGTACCTTTTTATTTTTTTCAAAAACTATATGGATTTCATTCATATGTTTTTACGTCAGACAAGCTTGAACCCTCGTGCGCATGCGTGAGTTTTTCCACGCCTGTCGGTGACATCATTCGCCTGTGAGCATGCCTTGTGGAAGGAGTGGTCCCGCTCCCTCGTCGGATTTTCATTGTCTGGAAATGGCGGAATGATTTGGACTTTTTTCCCATCAGAATTTTTTCAGAAGCTGTTAGAGACTGGCACCTGGAAACCATTTGAAAAATTTATCTGGCTTTCGGTGAAATTTTACGGGCTTCACAGAGAATAAGGACTGTTACTACACCTTTAAGGATGGCTTTATGGACACTCGGCGTGCCGCGCTCCGAGCTGCGACGACGAGGCAGAAAACGCCAGATCATTTCTAAGCTGATGGCTCTGTGGATACGAGACCGTCATGTGCACTTTCTCTGGTTATCACAAGAGCTGGACCTCAGCCATTTTCCGGCAGATTTCACTTTTAACAAGAGATTTTGTCATGGAAAGCCACGCGGAGGCTTCGTGCGTAACGACCGATTCGCTGTTTGAGCGAGATGAAGAACACCTCCGTTTCAGCGTGTCAGAGGACAAGTTGGGACATGCCTATCTCGGCTTTCAGTGCTTAGCAGTCCAGTAAGTATCAGAGAAATTGTGGAGAGCTGGGCATGTCCTAACTTGTCCCATGACACGCCGAAACGGAGGTGTTCCTTTGTCTCGCTCAAACAGCTAATCGGTCGTGATGCGCGAAGCCTTCGCGCAGCTTTCCATGACAAAATGTCTTGTTAAAAGTGAAATCTGCTGGAAAATGGCTGATGTCCAGCTCTTGTGATAACCAGAGAAAGTGCACATGACGGTCTCGTATCCACAGAGCCATCCGTTTAGAAATGATCTGGCGTTTTCTGCCTCGTCGTCGCAGCTCGGAGCGCGGCGCGCCATGCGTCATTGTGGGCCATCCTTAAAGCTGTAGTAACAGTCCTTAATCTCTGTGAAACCCGTAAAATTTTCACCGAAAAACAAATGAATCTTCGAAATGGTTTCCAGCTGGTTGTCTGGCAGAGCTCCTGAAAAAAATTTCATGGAACAAAGCGGCAGTAGCTCAGCTGTTTGCTGAGAATGAAAATCCGACGAGGGGGCGGAACCACTCCTTCCACAAGGCGTGCTCACAGGCGAATGATGTCACCGACAGGCGTGGAACCCTCACGCATGTGCACAAGGGTTCAAGCTTGTCTGACGTAAAAACATATGAATCAAATCCATATAGTTTAAAAAAAATAAAAAGGACTGTTACTTTATTGACAGACCTCGTATCTTGGACAAAGCCTGCATGACATCACCCATTGGTTTTCTATAGACCCCTTTTCTGGGCATCACCATATTGACAGCCCAGTCTGCACAATTTCTGCTCTAATTTTACAATGGGTTCTGTGGGAATGTGCTCTGTTTGGAGCCAGCCTCAATCGGCCAGCCAAGGAACTGCACTTCCGGGTTGGAGTCAAAATACAAGCTCAAGTGTTGCCGCTTGGTTAAAAAAAAAAAAAAAAAAAATATATATATATATATATATATATATATATATACCTTTCGCGGCCTCATTGTTTCGCGGATTTTTTTTAGTCCAATTTTGCATGCTTTTTTTTTTTTTTACAGTGAATTGTGTTCCGCGGTCTCATCAAGCAGCCGGTCGCGACACCGCGAAGGGAGAGCACGCGCATTGTGTTCTGCGTGTCTGTTTATAAGAATCTTCTCGCCCAGAAGAAAAAAAGAGCGCCAACAACTACCCATAACTGTTTTCTTCACTCGGAAAAAGACACCTGCAGCGAGGCCTTCAGCGGAGCGGCGCCACGACGAAGAGGCGTGATCAGAGGAACTGTGAAATACTGGTCAGTCACTATTAATAATTTCTTATGTGTCCAACCTCGTACGTTGATCGTTAAAATTAAATTCGTTAGTTCTAAACGCCATCATAATTATTTATAGGAAAACGTTCTATTTTTATTTCTCAAACAAATGTTTGGGCCTGAAAACAGGTTGGTCTTATTTTTCTACTCAGGTTTGAACTTTGAGAGTGTTTACACACGAGAGAAAAGTAAGAAAATGTTCATGCCTGATTGAGAAAAGTGTATAAAGTGTGTAGTGAGGGGTTTTACAGCTTTAAAACGTCTATAATAATTGTGAAAAATAACGCTGGCCACTTCGCGGATTTCGCCTATCGCAGGCTATTTTTAGAACATAACTCCCGCGATAAACGAGGGACCACTGTATATATATATATATATAGATATAGATATATATATATATATATATATAGATATATATATAGATATATATATATATATATATATATAGATAGATAGATAGATAGATAGATAGATCAAAATATAAAAGCAATGAAAATACAACTCTCATATTAGCACAATACTCACGATTTTATCAAATTAAAGTCCTGTTATCTTTCCATACAAAGAAAGTACACTACTGCCCCTCAGCACTGAAGACATATTCTTTAACTGTATTAAGTTTCTGTAAGGAACCCTTACATACCATCACAAATTCTGTTTATCTTTCCATTTTTATCTCATTTCCAAATCTTCAACATTACGTCACTTATTTGCATTTGTTGCACATACAAAATTGTTTAACTCTTTAATCAAATGAGGATGAAATATCACACAGCTACAGCGTGAGGGACACTTTATGGACTGTGAGACGGCGTGTGCCCTGTGAAAGGTTTCATCGGAATATTATTTTTATTTGAAATATTTACCTCCTCTTCCTGAATCTCCTGCACCGGCATCACAGACCACATTAATCTGCAGCCCCCCGGTGGATATTTCTCAGATACTTCACAAATGAGTTTCATATATCTTAACGGGTTATTGGCTTCATTTCTAAATAATGTTGTATTCTTGATGGAGCTGCTGGTGTACAATAACATATCACTTAGCAGGGAAGAAAAAAATGGCTCTCCCAGCTTGTGAACAAGATTGTTCTTTTTGTTTAAAGTTATTATGCATGTATCATCACTGTGTATCTGTGAGTGGATGACTGGTTTAATAAAATGGAGATTCCCTCCCCTGTGGGAGGTTATTGGAACAGTTTTAGAAAATTACTGCAGCCGTTTTGTCTGCTTATCAGCTTGCTAAACCATCACTTTAATTCTTGAATGAAAAAGTTATGTTTACTTCTGAACTGCAACAACACCTGCTAATGAACAGACACTCAGCTTTGAGTGAGATAAGAAATCATGAGTACTCACTTAAAGGGGTCATATTATACACCTTGTCATGTCACCAAGTGTCTTAAAAAATACCTATTAAAGTGTGTAACAAAAACAATGGAATAGTGCATTCTTAATTTAAAAACAAACAACAAACAGGCTAGAGCAGGTAGGGTTGGGTATCGAGAACCGGTTCTTTTTGGGTATCATTAAGAAATGATTCGATCCATCGATATCAACAGCCTTTTTCCCTTATCGGTCCTTCAGACAGCCGTTGTTTTTGAGGGTGTTTGTCAGGAAAATTATAATTTCTCTACGCTGATTGCAGACCCTGCAGCGGGTCTGTAATCAACTGTTTCTGCAGCGTGACTCTACTTTGAAGGTTGAACCAATGAAACAGTGCTTCGAACCGCTGCTTCGCTGGTTCATTGCTTGGCCGCTCTTCAGAAGGGGCAAATCCGCTTCTTAACCCCTCTCAAAGCCATTAAAATATGATGATCGTGAATCACTTTTGTGCGGATTAAAGTCACTAAATCTTGTCTTGTTACAGTAAAGAAATGAGGATCATCCTCCGTTCCGTTCGCACAGGTCCAATTGCTACACGGCTCTCTGCCGAGACAGAGTCTGGTCGGAATTAATAACTTCAAAGCAAATCGGCGCTTTAAATAAAATGACACCTCTTTCCAAAGGCTGTAATACAGACAATAAATTACAATTGACTAAAACATTTTTTCCTCCCAAAATGAAACGTCCTGCATTCTTCATGAATTACACTGACTACGTTTACATGCAGCCAATAACCCTTTCATAACCAGAATATTAGCAATAACCCGGTTGCGCACGGCCATGTAAACACCCGCAAAAACCCGAATATGCTCATATTCCAGTTTTTAAAATCCCGAATATGACCCCTGGGTTACTCCTTTTCTAACCCTAATATCAGGTCATATAAATGCGCACTGGGATATCCCTATACATAGGAACATTATTTTGTGTTCTGCGCATGTCCTATCCGCAAAGAATCTTCGTCTTTTGAGTACAGCAACTACTTGTATGCGGCGCGCACAACCCACCGGACACCACAGAAGCAGAGGTAAACAAGCATGGTGAAATCCAGACGTGGCAGCACAGCACCACACTTTTGGAGCGAGGAGGAAACTGAGCACTTCATTAGTATTGTGAAAGACATGAATATAATGTCTTTTATTGACGGTAGAAAGAGGAAGAAGAAACGGAAATGACGCATATTTACGTCATGATGTTCTCCGTGCGTCTGGACGTTGTCCATGCATCGCTGTTTAGATGGGGATATTCCAAATGATACCAGTGACCATGTATACAGGAGTAACTCTGTCTGCTTAAGCATGTAAACGGGTTATTCCTAATGATACAGAAACCGGAATATTGACCATAACCCAAATATTAATGTAATGCATGTAAACGTAGTCATTGATGCTGACGTGCAGCGCAGCACAGCTGCAAGAACTCAGCTCAGATGTATGGAAAGACATTCATGCCATTAATGTCTGAAAGGAAATGCTTTTGACAAAAACTACATATTTTGTTTATTTCTATTTATGTCCAGAGATCAAGCATCCACCATGTAGAGTTTATTTATGCCCAGAGTTTAAAGATACAGTGACCATTTTCATATTTATTTACTTTAAGACTCAATAAAATGTTGCTGACAAAGAAAACCTCTACTTTTAGTACACGGAAAATTCACAAGAGGTATCGATAAGGGAATCGATAAGGAATCGGATTGATAAGCAGAATCAATAACGGTATCAATATCGATAAAATCTTATCAATACCCATCCCTCAGGGCAGGTCAGGTCTCAAAGCATGCTTATGAAAGTACACCACATGGTAGTAGAGTTCTAACTTATATTCCATCACAGTGCAAGTACTTCACTTCATATGATGCTCCCAAAGTAACCATAGTTTGAGACAAAGTCATTCCCGCAAAAGCTGAGGATCTTCCAAAGAGACCTAGTACCAAAGCCATCCAACTATGCCTTCAGTCACTGGTAATTTCGCTGTTTTGCAGTTGTGAATCTCACGTCATCTTGTGGTGTGTGACTCATGTTAGAGGCCAGTTTCAGCAGGGTTCCGTTCAGGGCACAGTGTAAACACACACCTTGTGAAGTATGGGCAAAAAGACAACATTGGGGCACAGCAGAAGTTCATCACAGGTGCTTGACCTCCTCTAGACAACTCTCTCAACTTGAGACAACGTGTTATCATCAAAATCGCCCGTGAACTCGCTGGATCAACGCTATCCACATCCTTGCTAGTCATTGTTTACATGTGTTTACATTCTGGGAAGTGCAGGGAGCCACCAAGGGGATTATGGGAAATGTTAAAGGACTGAATGTCCAAGTCTCACCATCATACAGTAAGACAGGAAACACCAGGACCCTAAAGACTTGAATCACGTGAAAAATACCAGCATTGTAGCAACCTCACAACTCTATAAGGTAGGGCTCCACGATATATCGTTTGAACATCGCCATCGCAATGTGCATGTGTGCAATTGTTACATCACAGGACTCTCAATGTGGCATAATTAAATTAAGGATGCACTCTTCTGAAAACCACCTTCTGTCTGATCATTTCTTAATAACATTTACATTTACTCTGATGGACTACCCAGCAGTGGGGAATAAGTTTCATTACAGTAGAAGTCTTTCAGAAAGCGCTGTAACTAGGTTTAAGGATATGATTCCTTCTTTATGTTCTCCAATGCCATATACCAACACAGGGCAGAGTAGCTACCTGAACTCTGTGAGTGAGATAGATTATCTCGTCAATAGTTTTATATCCTCATTGTGGACAACTTTGGATGCTGTAGCTCCTCTGAAAAAGAGAGCCTTAAATCAGAAGTGCCTGACTCCGTGGTATAACTCACAAACTCGCAGCTTAAAGCAGATAACCTGTAAGTTGGAGAGGAAATGGCATCTCACTAATTTAGAAGATCTTCACTTAGCCTGGAAAAAGAGTCTGTTGCTCTATAAAAAAAAAGCCCTCCGTAAAGCTAGGACATCTTACTACTCATCACTAATTGAAGAAAAGAAGAACAACCCCAGGTTTCTTTTCAGCACTGTAGCCAGGCTGACAAAGAGTCGGAGCTCTATTGAGCCGAGTATTCCTTTAACTTTAACTAGTAATGACTTCATGACTTTGTCTGCTAATAAAATTTTAACTATTAGAGAAAGAATTACTCATAACCATCCCAAAGACATATCGTTCTCTTTGGCTGCTTTCAGTGATGCCGGTATTTGGTTATCAATCAATCAATCAACTTTTTTCTTGTATAGCGCCAAATCACAACAAACAGTTGCCCCAAGGCGCTCCACATTGCAAGGCAAGGCCATACAATAATTATGAAACACAGTCTACGTCTAAAGCAACATAACCAAGGGATGGTCCAGGGTCACCCGATCCAGCCCTAACTATAAGCCTTAGCGAAAAGGAAAGTTTTAAGCCTAATCTTAAAAGTAGAGAGGGTATCTGTCTCCCTGATCTGAATTGGGAGCTGGTTCCACAGGAGAGGAGCCTGAAAGCTGAAGGCTCTGCCTCCCATTCTACTCTTACAAACCCTAGGAACTACAAGTAAGCCCGCAGTCTGAGAGCGAAGCGCTCTAATGGGGTAATATGGTACTACGAGGTCCCTAAGATAAGATGGGACCTGATTATTCAAAACCTTATAAGTAAGAAGAAGAATTTTAAATTCTATTCTAGCATTAACAGGAAGCCAATGAAGGGAGGCCAACACGGGTGAGATATGCTCTCTCCTGCTAGTCCCCGTCAGTACTCTAGCTGCAGCATTCTGAACCAACTGAAGGCTTTTTAGGGAACTTTTAGGACAACCTGATAATAATGAATTACAATAGTCCAGCCTAGAGGAAATAAATGCATGAATTAGTTTTTCAGCATCACTCTGAGACAAGACCTTTCTGATTTTAGAGATATTGCGTAAATGCAAAAAGGCAGTCCTACATATTTGTTTAATATGCGCTTTGAATGACATATCCTGATCAAAAATAACTCCAAGATTTCTCACAGTATTACTAGAGATCAGGGAAATGCCATCCAGAGTAACGATCTGGTTAGACACCATGCTTCTAAGATTTGTGGGGCCAAGTACAATAACTTCAGTTTTATCTGAGTTTAAAAGCAGGAAATTAGAGGTCATCCATGTCTTTATGTTAGGTTAGACTCTTTCTTTCCAATTGTTCTGTCTGAGTTATTTTCATTAGTTACTTCCTCCAAACCATCAACATGTCTATTAGACCCCATTCCTACCAGGCTGCTCAAGGAAGCTCTACCATGAATTAATGCTTTGATCTTAAATATGATCAATCTATCTTTATTAGTTGGCTATGTACCACAGGCTTTTAAGGTGGCAGTAATTAAACCATTACTTAAAAAGCCATCACTTGACCCAGCTATCTTAGCTAATTATAGGCCAATCTCCAACCTTCCTTTTCTCTCAAAAATTCTTGAAAGGGTAGTTATAAAACAGCTAACTGGTCATCTGCAGAGGAATGGTCTATTTGAAGAGTTTCAGTCAGGGTTTAGAATTCATCATAGTACAGAAACAGCATTAGTGAAGGTTACAAATGATCATCTTATGGCCTCAGACAGTGGACTCATCTCTGTGCTTGTTCTCTTAGACCTCAGTGCTGCTTTTGATACTGTTGACCATAAAATGTTATTACAGAGATTAGCGCATGCCATAGGTATTAAAGGCACTGCGCTGCAGTGGTTTGAATCATATTTATCTAATAGATTACAATTTGTTCATGTAAATGGGGAATCTTTTTCACAGACTAAGGTTAATTATGGAGTTCCACAAGGTTCTGTGCTAGGACCAATTTTATTAACTTTATACATGCTTCCCTTAGGCAGTATTATTAGACAGCATTGCTTAAATTTTCATTGTTATGCAGATGATACCCAGCTTAATCTATCCATGAAGCCAGAGGACACACACCAATTAGCTAAACTGCAGGATTGTCTTACAGACATAAAGACATGGATGACCTCTAATTTCCTGCTTTTAAACTCAGATAAAACTGAAGTTATTATACTTGGCCCCACAAATCTTAGAAACATGGTGTCTAACCAGATCCTTACTCTGGATGGCATTACCCTGACCTCTAGTAATACTGTGAGAAATCTTGGAGTCATTTTTGATCAGGATATGTCATTCAATGCGCATATTAAACAAATATGTAGGACTGCTTTTTTGCATTTGCGCAATATCTCTAAAATTAGAAAGGTCTTGTCTCAGAGTGATGCTGAAAAACTAATTCATGCATTTATTTCCTCTAGGCTGGACTATTGTAATTCATCATTATCAGGTTGTCCTAAAAGTTCCCTGAAAAGCCTTCAGTTAATTCAAAATGCTGCAGCTAGAGTACTGACAGGGACTAGAAGGAGAAAGCATATCTCACCCATATTGGCCTCTCTTCATTGGCTTCCTGTTAATTCTAGAATAGAATTTATAATTCTTCTTCTTACTTATAAGGTTTTGAATAATCAGGTCCCATCTTATCTTAGGGACCTCATAGTACCATATCACCCCAATAGAGCGCTTCGCTCTCAGACTGCAGGCTTACTTGTAGTTCCTAGGGTTTGTAAGAGTAGAATGGGAGGCAGAGCTTTCAGCTTTCAGGCTCCTCTCCTCTGGAACCAGCTCCCAATTCGGATCAGGGAGACAGACACCCTCTCTACTTTTAAGATTAGGCTTAAAACTTTCCTTTTTGCTAAAGCTTATAGTTAGGGCTGGATCAAGTGACCTTGAACGATCCCTTAGTTATGCTGCTATAGACTTAGACTGCTGGGGGGTTCCCATGATGCACTGAGTGTTTCTTTCTCTTTTTGCTCTGTATGCACCACTCTGCATTTAATCATTAGTGATTGATCTCTGCTCCCCTCCACAGCATGTCTTCTTCCTGGTTCTCTCCCTCAGTCCCAACCAGTCCCAGCAGAAGACTGCCCCTCCCTGAGCCTCGTTCTGCTGGAGGTTTCTTCCTGTTAAAAGGGAGTTTTCCTTCCCACTGTCGCCAAGTGCTTGCTCACAGGGGGTCGTTTTGACCGTTGGGGTTTTTCCGTAATTATTGTATGGCTTTGCCTTGCAATATAAAGCGCCTTGGGGCAACTGTTTGTTGTGATTTGGTGCTATATAAATAAAATTGATTTGATTTGATTTTAATTTGACATATACAGTAGTGTTCAGAATAATAGTAGTGCTATGTGACTAAAAAGATTAATCCAGGTTTTGAGTATATTTCTTATTGTTACATGGGAAACAAGGTACCAGTAGATTCAGTAGATTCTCACAAATACAACAAGACCAAGCATTCATGATATGCACACTCTTAAGGCTATGAAATTGGGCTATTAGTAAAAAAAAAAAAAGTAGAAAAGGGGGTGTTCACAATAATAGTAGTGTGGCATTCAGTCAGTGAGTTTGTCAATTTTGTGGAACAAACAGGTGTGAATCAGATGTCCCCTATTTAAGGATGAAGCCAGCACCTGTTGAACATGCTTTTCTCTTTGAAAGCCTGAGGAAAATGGGACGTTCAAGACATTGTTCAGAGGAATAGTGTAGTTTGATTAAAAAGTTGATTGGAGAGGGGAAAACTTATATGCAGGTGCAAAAAATTATAGGCTGTTCATCTACAATGATCTCCAATGCTTTCAAATGGACAAAAAACCAGAGACGCGTGGAAGAAAATGGAAAACAACCATCAAAATGGATAGAAGAATAACCAGAATGGCAAAGGCTCACCCACTGATCAGCTCCAGGATGATCAAAGACAGTCTTGAGTTACCTGTAAGTGCTGTGACAGTTAGAAGACGCCTGTGTGAAGCTAATTTATTTGCAAGAATCCCCCGCAAAGGCCCTCTGTTAAAGAAAAGACGTGCAGAAGAGGTTACAATTTGCCAAAGAACACATCAACTGGCCTAAAGAGAAATGGAGGAATATTTTGTGGACTGATGAGAGTAAAATTGTTCTTTTTGGGTCCAAGGGCTGCAGACAGTTTGTGAGACGACCCCAAACTCTGAATTCAAGCCACAGTTCACAGTGAAGACAGTGAAGCATAGTGGTACAAGCATCATGATATGGGCATGTTTCTCCTACTATGGTGTTGGGCCTATATATCGCATACCAGGTATCATGGTTCAGTTTGGATATGTCAAAACACTTGAAGAGGTCATGTTGCCTTATGCTGAAGAGGACATGCCCTTGAAATGGGTATTTCAACAAGGCAATGACCCCAAGCACACTAGTAAACGAGCAAAATCTTGGTTCCAAACCAACAAAATTAATGCCTCGCAGATGTGAAGAAATCATGAAAAACTGTGGTTATACAACTAAATACTAGTTTAGTGATTCACAGGATTGCTAAAAAAGCAGTTTGAACATAATAGTTTTGAGTTTGTAGCGTCAACAGCCGGACCCGGCGCCACGAGGGGGCGTTTGGGGGTGACGCCCCCTCACGGCATCAACTTCGCCCCCTCGGATGTTAGAGTTATCAAAAAAATAAAAAAGAAAGAAAAAGAAATACTGGAAAATATAGCAAAATATTAGTTATTCAATAATATCACGTATTTAACAAATAAACCAAATTAATTAACTAAAGTAATTAATTTTAAAACAAACGGATATGGCGTGTGTCTGTGTTCAAGGGATTTGATAGGTTGAGGGTTGCGCTTGTCAGTGCGGCAGAGGGCGGTGCGTTTCCAACGCGTCGTGACGTCAGACGCGTCGCTTCGGAAGCGGCAAGGGGGCAGAGATTGTGGCCAAAACGTTCAGCGATCCACCGACCGAGGGAGGACTGACGACTTGGTGGGATATCGATCGAACCACGACAGCGGGCCGACCCACACAGAGAAGCCAGCCTTCAGGCATCATTCCTGGGCAGAGCGATCCAGGTCGCTGGGGTGATGGAGCAAACCCACTCAGTCCGAAATCTCCCACTTTTTGGATATATGCGAAGTCCCAGTTTGAGCAATGGAGTTTAGTTCTGCAGCTTTACTGAGGTGAGAATAATGTAAAAATAAAATGTGACGTTGACTGAACTGTGAAGGTTTAATGATCGGCTAACGTTACCGTAGCCTTTTAGCACAGTTGATCTGAGTGAACACTTTAATTTCTAAATGGTTCAGTCTTTTTTATTTTTACCAAATAAAGCTACAGCTTTATTCAGATACCACAAAAGCTCAACTTTAAATAATTTATTTTTTCAGGCGTTTTTTCCATCCTTTTTTGCCATTTCCCCACCCCTTTTTTTAATATATATAAACTGTTTAGTGTTTCTTTATATTTAAAGAAATATTTTTATTTGTCCCAATCAGGAACATTTGCTGTGCAGACAAGCAAACTTCTACTGATGAGCTGAACACCATGAAGTCCAGTCGAAAGAAAACATCTCTGCTTTTCAGCAACACCACCAGAGGTCAAAGCTGCAGAAGAGACCTTCATCTGGTCCCGAGAATCCAGCAGAACATCACCTACTTCTAAATAAAAGGCTCTTTGAACAGCAACTATTTTATTATTTTTAAAAAAGCTGTTTCATTTTATATTTTAACAATAAATGAACGGATCATTAAAAATGTCCACGAATCAAAGTCAAAAGACATTTGCACAAGTTGAAGCTCTCCACTTATTGTGCTCAAATTCATATTTTAGAAATGACTGTCCTGATAACAACATTAAAGGCAATTACATATTTTGATGAAATTACAAGTTTAAATGACTATATATATATATATATATATATATATATAAACATCATGAGGTTTATGTCACAGAAATCCTACTTTACAGTCACACTGCAGTCATTGTTAAATTATTTCCTGTTGCATTTATAATAAACATTTGTATTTATTTAGTATTTGTTTTTCTGGTTGAAATAAGATATAAATAATCTACCAGACTTAAAAAACATACTAGTTTCCATATTATTTTATTTGTCTAAAAATAAATGTCCAAGGTTCCTTATGTTAAACAAGAAATTATCTAATATGAAATAACAGGTGGTTTTAATTTACAGATGAAAGGTTTCTAAAGAACCATTTATTGATTTATTTAGCTATTTTAATTACAAGTGTTCTAAACTTTTTTTAACAGTAATCAGAAATTTTGAGGTAACAAACAACAACAAAAAAACATTTCCAATGATTTTCTTCAGAAAACTGCTCTATAAATGAGCAGTCCTGTCACACGTTAATGTTTTGTACAGATCAGTGGTTTCTGCCACGAGTCTTCCTTGTTTTGGCCCGACGCGTCGTTCCTATTGGACAACACGAAGGTACGTCACAGCTCAGAGTGTCAAAAGTTGGCGCACCTCATCTTGACAGAACACCGGCACTGTGTGGTATGCAGGAGATCACTCAAATAATAATTTAAAAAATACTGTCATCATTCTTCACTCTTACTCAGTCAGTCTCTTACAACGGTGTAGCCTAAATACACAAGCTTTCCAGGAGCGCACCCAATTCATTACGCACGCTCAGAGGCACGTCTCCTCCGGTGCGCACTTTTTATGGGGGGGGGGGGGGGCGACCCCACCCCCTGTGATAAACTCATCGCCCCCTTAATATTTTTTTTCTGGCGCCGGGTCTGTCAACAGCAGATGCTACTTTTCTACTTTTTTTTTTTTACTAATAGCCCAATTTCATAGCCTTAAGAGTGTGCATATCATGAATGCTTGGTCATGTTGGATTTGTGAGAATCTACTGAATCTACTGGTACCTTGTTTCCCATGTAACAATAAGAAATATACTCAATACCTGGATTAATCTTTTTAGTCACATAGCACTACTATTATTCTGAACACTACTGTACATTGCCAAGTGATAAGGGTAAAAATCCGCTTTCGTTTTTCATGACTAACCAACAAAGGATGTCAAAGACATTGAATTTACTCAAATAAAGGATCCTGGTAATGCAAGTGCATGAAATGCACCTTCTCCCTCACTGCGCTGCACGCATCAATCATGCTCTCAGCTGACAAAAGACAACTTGCCTTGTTTTCAGTGGCTGAAAATAATGCACCTGGAGCACCGTATCATAAGACAAAGGGACTTCTTTAAAAACGCTGGGTTTATTCACAAGCAATTTCCATGATAAGGAATTAAAGTATTTCGAAACCACATTTTCCAAAAACAAGGGTGTGTTCTGGTGATAACAGTTTTCCACAGGTTGTGATGAAGAATCTGGCTGAAACAATGAAACAGGTCAAAATAAAAAGACTTTATTTACTCAGTTTGCAGCTTTGATATGTTCTAGCCTTCTGCTGTTATGTTGATTTCACGGGTAATTATTTATTTTTTCACATCATTACAAGTATTGGTGCTTTCCATAAGTGCAGGCAGTCGGCGAAATCCTGTCACTGGACAGACTGCATGTGAACATGAACACAGCCTGTGAAAAACTGGCTGTGGAATGGAGCTTTCCACAAAAGCCGAACTGATAAATCCGCTGTTCACCCTGGAGACCAAAACTTTAATCAAACCAATTAAAGTCATTTTTTTAACAGTTAAGCTGATTTACTTAAAGTGTGCCTCCTTTCTCTTCATCTGTGAGTTGCGGATCAGCCAGTGGACGAACACACAGTGAGGTGTTTTGTTAAAAATACATGAACACACTACTTCATTTTAAATACACAATACGTCTATTTCAGATGATCAGCACGTCCCCTCTTTCTCTTACAAGGCTTTATTTTACTCAGTGTGCCACTTTGTAGAAGTCATAGCTTCTGCTGCTCCATAGACAAGCTCCTTACACCCGTCTTCTACTCTGTGTGGAACCTCTACAAAATGGTTCGACGGTGGAAGCACCACATACAGGCCTGGCATAGGTACTACAGCACTTTATGAGTTTACTTTGCAGTTTTGAGTCTGTGTGTGCTGAATAAATTCATTCATTCATCCATTCTTTCAGTGTATCCTGAAAAATCCTGCAAGATATTTATATACCGCAATACATATCTGCATGGGCAAAAAAATCACAATGTCAATTTTTTCGAGTATCATGCAGCCTGACTGTAAGGTCTTCCCAAATATCTTTAAATCTCAAAGGCTGAGGACCCAGAGAGAGGAATGTCACTGCTGAGATAAAGGAATCTCTCAACAAGTTTGAAACTTTCACCATATTCAGAAACACCTGTGATAGCTCAATGCAGGAAGTAATTGAATGCCTGTATCTTTGTCTTAGTCTCTGCTTGTCAAGTGCTACAATTACAGCATCCATTGACTCAACATGGACTAAATCGTATGATGCCTAGCCACTAATTAGAGATTCTGCAAACACAAGAGACTAAACAACTAAATCAAATGCTTTGCAAAAATCAACATAGGCTGCAAAGAGACACTGCCAGTATTCACATTTAATGGTAGTCAGACTGCTCTAGTCATTGAGGGCAATATTAAACTGCATCTGGGACTATACTGGTGGTGGTCCTCCACCTTTTGACTGATGGTTGGTGGGCTTGGCACTCCACCAACATTAAATTGGAATCTATCAAAGACAGCTTGTTTTCTGAAGGGAATACAGGAACGACAGATGGAATGTTTTGTTGCTGTTGTTTAATTAAGGACTCTGTTCTTTGTTGCTCTTCTGTTTTTTCAGTTTTTCCACTTCTTTTGTGTGTTATGAAATTCTTGTAAAATCTGTAAAAATCAGAATGGCCGAAGAAGTGGGTCACCACTCTGAGTCTGATCTACTTGAGGTTTCTTCTTCATTATCATCAGAGGGTGTTTTTCCTTACCACTGCTGCCTGTGCACTTGCTCAGAGGGGTTTGGTAAGGTTAGACCTTAAGGCTCAGTCACATGGCACACGGTGTTAGCTGAACAAAGGAAAAAATGTCCCAAAGTCACAAATCGTCAATAAAAAGTGAACAAATGAGCCGGCACTTCTACAAAAAGCCTGTGAGTGCAGAGCGCATAAAAGACCGAAATGAAACCAAAACTAACAAAAGAAAACGAGGCTGTTAGAAGCCCATTATCCAATTACCTGGCAGCTACGAGGACAGGACAGGCTATTTTTGACAGGCTTTTTTGGCTCCGCACTCTCACGCACTTAGTGACAATCCCACCCGCTTTGTGCACTGGATGCTGTATATAAAATTATTTTGTAGCGGATTAATCATTTTCTCTCAGAAAACACCTGTTGAAAACACCTCTAATTGCTTCTGGAATCACAAAGGACCGTTTCAGCTGGAGCTTCTCTCTCTCTCTCTCTCTCTCTCGTGTGTTGCATGAGGTTGAGAATGTATTTGGAACAGCCTAAAAGGTAATTATTTGTCATGTTTATATTGTAATAGCCTGGTAAAACAGTTGCATGTCCATTCCTTCTCATGAGCAGCTATAAAAGTTTATGATAGATTTAACATCTCATTATAATTGATCAGATGAGCTGCGCTGTGTGTGCTGTATGCACTGATGCAATCACTTGCACTCACTCTCAGTGTTTTTTAATTGTTTGCGCAATGTTGATATACGTGGCTCATTATTTGAATAATCACTGAAATTTCTGACAAATCCATACATGGCTCATTATTCATGGATATATTATTCGGTAGGACAAGGGCTTTACTGTATGGTTGTGAGGCTTAGACTCTAACCAGTGGCATAAGGGAAAGACTGGATGTTCTGAGGCTCCTTAGTTACCACTGGTATGACTTTGTGCCAAACAAACGTTTACAGGGAGGCACGGATGAGGTGATCTGCATTGTGAGGGAACATCAGCTCAGACATTTTGGCCATGTAGCGAGCTTCTCTGGGTATGATCCATGGTGCTGCTTCCACAGAACTGAGGATCTTATATTACCTGGCTGTGGCAAATTGGTGGCCACTTTTGGGACATAAGGATTGGAGTTGTTGTCTACCATCCAGGACCCATGGAGATTCTGCAGTGTGGCGGATTTAGTGATGCATGGCATCAACGCATTCTCCGACACGACCTGAACTACCCAGATCTCTAGTATATAACATGAAACCCAGATCTTATCTTCCCGTGAAACATCACTGGAAACTAATGAAAACAAAGATGGAAAGACAGAGAGGATTATTCTCACTCTGGAGCTCCTTGCTCATCTGTATTTGTGCGTTTTCATTTGCATGCTTGTGTGCCTGTAAACACGTAGATGAGGGATCAGGGCCTTTAGGCCTTCAGGTGACATCCCAGCGAAGAGATGGGTCTATTGTGACAATGTGAGGCATGAACACTGAAAACAGAGGAGATGGTAGTTCAGCAACAGGTGTACATGCTACTAAAACATAACATCCAATCTCTGGGAATCAAATAATATTTTGAAATATTTGTAGTGTGAATATGTACATATGATGTGGTTCAGTCGTGTCAGTTGTCAAATTATTATTCATTCAAGTCTAGATTTGAGTGATGAGAAATGTGTTTCTACTGTACAACAAGGATATTAACAAAAATACTTCATAGAAAACTACTGTCAACTTAACGCAATACTAAACATAATTTAGAAATACTTTTTTACATCACATCTACAGGTCCTGTGGTCTATTTCTTCTGTTGCTTGGTCATTCACTTCATAAGGTCTCACACAGGATGATATTTCAGTGATGCTATCTACAGAAGTGAATCATCTCACTTTCTTTTCTTTGGTCTTTGGTGTGAGAAATTCATACACACCACAGTGAGCCAGGCATGCACTGATTTATTTTTTAACTCCAAGGCTCCCATCATACTGTAGAATTCAGAGTCCAATGCTGCATTCACGTGTATAATTCACATGTATAACATGTATAACAGAATTATATCAACCAAGCAGCAGACAATAGATAATTATGGGATCAGACAAATAAGCACAAATATGCAGAGTAATTGACTTAATAGACAGATGCAACAGCATTTTAGCAGTTTTTGCACAATGTTAACTTTATGGGACATTCCAGTAAAGTAAAGATCTAGAGTATAGGCATCAAACTGATTCCAGAAAGGGCCAAAAGGGCGCAGGTTTTCTTTGTAACCACCAACTCCACCAGGTGATGGCTGTGTACAAGGCTCCCCATCCAAACTGATGGAGCTTGAGAAGTGCTGCAAAGAGGAATGGATAAAACTACCCAAAGATAGTTGCACCAAGCTTGTGGCATCATATTCAAGAAGACTTGAGGCTGTAATTGCTGCTAAAGATGCATCAACAAAGTATAGAGCAAAGGGTGGTAATACGTATGTGCATATGATTTCTTAGTTTTGTATTTTTAATAAATTTAAACAAAAAAAACTTTTTCATGTTGTCATTATGGGGTGTTGTGAGCAGAATTTTGAGCAGAAAAATGAATTTACTCCATTTTGGAATAAGGCTGTAACATAAGATGTGGAAAAAGTGAAGCGCTGTGAATACTTTCTGGATGCACTGTATTGTTTTGGGTGTCACTGATGTCACACATCTGAAACCAATTAAACATTTTTTTCCCTGAAAATGACTGGAAACACCTTTTTGGCCTTTGACACTAATTAAATACCCTCAAAGTGTATTTGTTTAAGTACTTACTGCTTGTACTGCAATGGCCCATGAACCACAGCAAGCAAAAATATCTTTGCTTTACATCTACACTGACAAAAGACAGAGATTCCAAAGATCAGTCAATATTGAATTGGTTAACCTAAAATCACATTCAATGGATAATCGACTTCTTTACCCATATGAGCTCCGCAAGACCAAAATCACAGCAGATACTTATCTGAATGTTACAAACTGCAGCTATCACTCACCTCCTGAACTCCGATATGCAGCCTTGCTGTGTTATTGGGTTATCAATCATAGACACATCAGCAGATGGTGGAGTTAAGGCATGACATTCCTGCATGCTGTCTAGTCCTTTAAAGAGACCTGAGCATGGCAACCCCTTTCCCCAGATCAGACCCAGGTCAATCATACAGGCCTCCTTCCCCACAGGAGCACTCTGACCCTCTCATCTAAATATTGCATGAAGTACACGTGCTGGGTTTCCTGTACCAAGTTAAACAGCGCTGATAAAGACAGATGTTCCTCATCTGCACAGGGACCGGCTAAATTTAGCTCCTCCACATGGCAGCACTCTTTACTCACTGTGCAGTCAAGGCCATAAGAATTCCAGCGGTGACACCTTTTTTGTGTTTGTGCATCTGTGCACCACCACAATAGAGATAAAATTAAACAATCAAAATGTGCTTGTAGTGTACAATTTCAGCTTTAATTCAAAGACTTTAACAAAAACATTGCATTAACCCATTTAGGAGCTACACCCATTTTTATGCACAGTCCCTCCCATGTCATTCCTCAGACATAATGAGACAAAAGAAATATAAGAATTATTGTGAACACAAATCAGCAATTTTACAGACAATTCACATTCAACAAGTCAGGGTGTGGATACATAAACATAACCAAATAACTCTATAGCTTGGACTACATTTAAATTAATTGTTAAGAACTTCAAACAGTATAGTGCTGTATAGGAAATTTGTCTGAAGCTGGCAGTTACCACAAAATAAGCGGCTGTGCAAGCAGATAATGAGGGAAGCCACCAAGACAGTTTTATTTGTTATAGGCTTCTGTGGTGTAATTCAAAAAATTAACGGTGTCTGTTGCATCACCAGTTGTAAATATACGATAATATCTGTATTTCTTAATAAGGTATTTAAATGAAATCAAGATGTATTCAGTGACTTGGAAATTTTCATGTATCCATCCTCTGGCTTGTCTCAAGAAAACTGGCTGTAAAATTGTTGATTTGTTTATAAAGAACTCTGTAAATTTGGTCAGTTTTTTACTGTTTCATCTGTTTGTTTGTTTTTTGGTCACATTCTTCTCCAAGGAGTTCCCCCTCCCGCTTGGGAGTACATATGTTATAAAATTGTTGTAAATAACTCAGGTGTCACAGACCCCCCCACCAAAAAAAAAAAAATTGGTCCACCTTGCCTTCACTACGCATGCGTCATTTGGGGCCACAGCAAATCGTCTGAGTCTGACTCTCTTCACCCAAAGCGATCAAAGGGAATAATGTGATTATTAACCATCAGATGACAAAGTAAAACCTCTTAAATCATTCTAAAGTCAGTTTTAAGCAGAAATGAGGCTGTTTTAAGCAGAAACGAGGCAATAATCAGTGAGTCGGCAACTGATGCTTTGAAATGACCGAGGCGCAGTGAATGCAGCAGCAGCAGCTCATCTGGCTGCCACACTCTGATTGGTTCCTCTGTCTTTTATTACGAAATAATACTGAATTTATGTGGAAATGATTGTTGACCAAAACTTCAGATATCTGCCATTGAGATAGATGATGACTGGAGTGCAATTTTAAGCAGAAAGGAGGCAATAATCGATGAACCACGGCTGACTCTCAGAAATGACGCATGCACAGTGAAGGCAGGGCAGATCGATTTTTAGGGGGAACCGTTTGGTCGGTGACACTGGCCTTCCTGCCCCCGCTCTCTATGTGCATTTGTTTTTACACAATCCATGGAAACATGTCAAGAAAGTGACGATCCACAGAAATACACAGAGAATAGAGTTTATCTCTGGTTGAACTCTCTTTCTCTCTCGTTCTACCACCCCCCCATCTCTCCACATGCGTGGTCTGTCTCTCTCTCTCTCATTCTGCTTGTTTTGACTCTTTTTCTCTGTGAGGATGTGCATGATCAGTGAGGAAATATAACATCATGCTTTCACATTTAACTCCTCTCCAAAGCTTCGTCCAGCTTCAGGAAAGCAGGTCTGCATCTGTTTTTCCACACTTCTTTATCTGTCAGCTCTGCTATTCCAAGAAAGCCCCACCGAGGTTGACTTGTCTGTGAGACTTCCCAGTCTGTCTTGCTGTGTTTGTCTTTCTCAGTTTCTGCAACAGCATTTTGTTTGTTTGTTTGTTTGTTTTCCTTTTTCAGTGGGTCTGTCATGAGTATGGCAGCACTGTGACTTAGTGGTTAGCACTGTTGCCTCACAGCAAGAAGGTCATGGGTTTGATTCCCACCTGTGGCCTTTCTGTGTGGAGTTTGCATGTTTTCCCCATGTTTGCGTGGGTTTCCTCCAGGTGCTCCGGTTTCCTCCCACATTTAAAGACACGCATGTTAGGTGAATTGGAAACTTTAGAATTGTCCAGGTCTCCCTTGGAAAAGTGGTCTTGATCTCAATGGGACTAACTTGGTTAAATAAAGGTTAAATGAAATTAAATGAACATGTAAGAAATAAAGTCTTTGTTGGCTTGTTCTTATAGCTGCTAGTTCACCGGTGCCTTGACAGGTGGCATGTACGTGTTGTTGTTGTTGTAGTGCTGTAAAGCAGTTCGTGTTTCTCGCAAGACCCAACACTCTCATTCACATGATACCGGGTGGGTGTTTCTGAGTTGCAAGGCTGGTTTTCTGCTGTGAGACCCCTGGTGGTGGACAGAGAGCCCATTCTCCCTAAAACAAATCAATTACCATTACAATTAATCCCAAACTGCAAAATTAAGGTATTACTTATAGCTCTCACTTAAAAAATGGTCCTCATATTGAGTTTGTCCTTAGATAGTCCTCACATTTAGAAGCCAGAAAATCAGAAGTGCTCAGGAAGTTCAACTTTTTTTTTTTTTTTTAATCAAAGGTGCTGTTTGGTGCAGGGACCACATGATCAGCAGGGGGGAAAAAGGGAAAAACAAGGCACGCTCTTTCACAAAAATATTAAAAAGGCCTTTATTTTAATGGTTATTTCGTGATTTAAACATTTTAAAAAAACATACTGAGTAACAAACAGCCTTCTTCAGGGAGTCCCGCCTTTGTTGTTGTAGTTCTCATATTTAGTTTGTTCAGTTACTTTTGGGTTCTGAAAACAGAAGGACTGTGTATAAAAATAGCTGTAATTCCCAAATGATTCATGTGATAATTTTGTTAAACACCTTGATTTCAAGCTGGAAGCCAACTCTATCAGCACATCTTGATTGTTTCATTTGAACTCCACTGTGGTGATGCACAGAGACAAAATGACAAAAAATAGTGTCACTATCCTACTACTTATGGAGCTGTCTATTTCTCACTGTTCCTGAGCACGTACACACAGCACTCCTGCAGCGGCCTCCAATGATTTTGGATAATATTACCTGGAGATTAATATGTGACAGCGTTCAACATTATGATGCTGACTGTGGGAGCATTCTACAGCTCAGTGGACTTTGGTTCATACAGTGAGCTGTAACATTTGGACTTGATGTCACACTGTTTCTCACATTCCTTCTGAATATACGGCTCAATAAATGCGACATGCCGCATCAAACACCCCAAATACAGCACTGTAATAAAGACTCTGGCATCACCTCAGCTTGCAGTCCGTGACAGAACACTCACTTGTACACTATCCGCCAGGCTTAAGGTGGGTTAAGAGCCAACAATTATAAACTACTGTAAGTCAAGAGGAAATAGAGAAGGAGTGCTTTCGAAACACTGACATGCAGACACCAACACATTCCTCCAGATCTAAATCCATTAGATTTATTCTCTGGAAGCAATCTCTGCATTAAGAAGTTTAATCCCCCTGATTTATATCTGTAATTGTGGGTGCATTACTTCTAATTATGGGAGCAGCATTGATAATCCTGTTAATACCCATCAGATAGGCGGCGTAATTAAGAGTTAGGGCGGGAAAGCAGGAGGAGGACAGAAGAGTGAGCACAATCCTTTAAAAGTACAATTTAATCAGATAGAATACACTTAAAAAGGGGAAAACACATACAGTTAAGCACCACACCATTGAAAATGCAGTTAACTCTAATGAGGATCACTGTTCTGCCTCATTGTGTTAAAACAACATCTATACTATACGAGTAAGTGTGTGTAATGTCAAGTTAAGGAGTTCTGCTGATTAGATTTGACATGTATTTTTTGATGTGGAACAGCAGGCCTCCCTGGATGGGACTAAAGCTGGTTTTGTGCACTATTGGGGTGTGACGGATGGTAAACTGGATGTACAGTTCTGTTAACTACAGTATATATATCCACAGGGTGAACATGATGGGCCAAGATGGTGCAGGGTTTCCAGGACTTTAAGTTGAGGGGAGGAGCTCATCCATAAAACCATCTGCTGAGAAAACCTGCACAATCTTTGATTTTATCATATAAAATCAATAATTTATTATGTTATACTATTTTAGAATACCTTTCACAGATAAAGGAGGCAGTATATAGGTTTGATAAAGACAAGAGAGCTATTGAAAAAGTATAAAATACACTGGTGTTATAAATGGTAATTGTAGTTGCTAAAACACTGCAGCTCAGTCACTTGAGGGGTATTTGAATGTAGGACAAAAGATAAGCCCTCGTAAGAGTGTTGATTGTACAACCCCAATTCCAATGAAGTTGGGACATTGTGTATAATGTAAATAAAAACAGAATACAAAGATTTGCAAATCCTCTTCAACCTATATTCAACTGAATACACCACAAAGACAAGATATTTAATGTTCAAACTGATAAACTGTATTGTTTTTGTGCAAATATTTGCTCATTTTGAAATGGATGCCTGCAACGTGTTTCAAAAAAGCTGGGACAGTGGTATGTTTACCACTGTGTTACATCACCTTCCCTTCTAACAACACTCAATAAGCATTTGGGAACTGAGGACACTAATTGTTGACGGTTTGTAGGTGGAATTTTTTTTCCCATTCTTGCTTGATGTACGATTTCAGTTGTTCAGCAGTCCAGGGTCTCCGTTGTTGTATTTTGCGCTTCATAATGCACCACACATTTTCAATGGGTGACAGGTCTGGACTGCAGGCAGGCCAGTCTAGTACCTGCACCCTTTTACTACGAAGCCACGCTTTTGTAACACGTGCAGAATGTGGCTTGGTCTTGCTGAAATAAGCAGGGACGTCCCTGAAAAAGACGTTGCTTGGATGGCAGCATGTGTTGCTCCAAAACCTGGATGTACCTTTCAGCATTGATGATACCATCACAGATGTGTAAGTTGCCCATGCCATGGGCACTAACACACCCCCATACCAAAACAGATGCTGGCTTTTGAACCTTGTGCTGGTAACAATCTGGATGGTCTTTTTCCTCTTTTGTCTGGAGGACACGGCATCCATGATTTCCAAAAACAATTTGAAATGTGGACTCATCAGACCACAGCACAGTTTTCCACTTTGCCTCTGTCCATTTCATATGAGCTTGGATGTTATTGATGTATGTCTTTCACTTTGCATGGTAAAGTTTTAACTAGCACTTGTAGATTTAGCGAGGAACTGTGTTAACTGACAATGGTTTTTTGAAGTGTTCTTGAGCCCACGCGGTAAGATCCTTTACACAATGATGTCGGTTTTTAATGCAGTGCTGCCTGAGGGATCGAAGGTCACGGGCATTCAAGGTTGGTTTTCGGCCTTGCTGTGTAGAAAGTTCTCCAGATTCTCTGAATCTTATGATGGAATCCCTAAATTACTTGCAACTGAACACTGAGAAACATTGTTCTTAAACTGTTGGACTATTTTTTCACACAGTTGTTCACAAAGTGGTGATCCTCACCCCATCTTTCCTTGTGAACGGCTGAGCCTGATGCTCCTTTTATACCCAATCATGACACTCACCTGTTTCCAGTTAACCTGTCCACCTGTGGAATGTTCCAAACAGGTGTTCTTTGAGTATTCATCAACTTTAGCGTCTCTTGTTGCCACTGTCCCAGCTTTTTTGAAATGTGTTGCAGGCATCCATTTCAAAATGAGCAAATATTTGCAAAAAAAAAAAAAAAAAATTCTATCAGTTTGAACATTAAATTAATGTCTTTGCGGTGTATTCAACTGAATATAGGTTGAAGAGGATTTGCAGAGGATTTGGATCTGTTTTTATTTACATTTCACACAACATGCCAACTTCACTGGAACTGAGGTTGTACACCTTTTTAGCCAGCTAAACTAGGTCACCGTGAATGTTTAAAACTGATTTTATAGTTGGTTGCTAAAAATACCCCATAAACACTAATCTGATGCATCGTTTTTATATATATATATATATATATATATATATATATATATATATATATATATATATATATATATATATATTCTCATGTCTCTATACAATAGCATGTTCATGTTGTTTTAAATGACAAACTGCTACTTCCCAAAATGCCACTACCTTCAGAGGGGGGCGTATGGCCTTCAAGGCCTCTATGTGGGCGTGTCTCTCAGATCACAAAGGACTCCAGATATGGGCTCTTTGTACATATGTCACAAAAGCCTAAAACAAGTTGTTTTAGTCCTAAATATAGTTTCTACCAGGATAATTCCTGCATTCTCAGTCACAGAATTCTTGAAATTTGTCAGTCTTTAACATGATTCTGCACTCATAATAAACTGTAATAAGTATCTAAAACATATTTTGCACCATATGACCCCTTTAAATCAGGAGTGGGAATATGTGTTTTTTTTTTTTGTTTTTTTTTATTTCAATGATGCTTTTCTGGTTTAAAATTGATTACAGAAGTCTTTGTTGCAAAGTGTGATATGACAGACGGGTCTGTGCGCTCTTTTGGCACGTTCCCTCTTCAAACCCCTCTGCTGCTGCCCTGCAGAAAAATATGCTGCAAAATCGTGATTATTTTAAACATGAGGCCTGACGGGGTCTGATGTGATAGAAAATGGATGAAAGGCATAGAAAATTGATGCAGATCAGCAGTGGAGACAAATCCCTCCTGTGTCCATCTAAATAAGTCCAACTGGGACCAAACAAAATGGCCTCTGTTTGCCCATTTACAATTCAAGCAGCCCTGTCACACAGCGTGTCAAAAAGCACTCTTAAATATTAGAAACGTCTGCGCATTACAACAATAATGCTTCATTAGCTTCACTGGGAGAAGTGCAAGGCTGACGTGAGAGAAACAAGAGAATGAAGGGGAAAAAAGAGTGAAGAAAAAGTTAACTTTCTCTCATTTCCCCTTTGTTTGCCTGAGGAAGGATGTTAGTGGAAGAGAGAGGAAAACTCAGACAATGCTTGAGCTCCTTCATCCTGCTTATTACAGCGCCGCCCCAGCTCTGTGTCCTCAAGCCTTTCTGCACCTCACTATTTTAACTACACCTGTCATTTGCGGTCCAGTCATTTTACCTTTCTGCGTGGCTTTCTTTCCCCGCTTACAGGGACTGTTAACTGGGCCTGTCTATCATGCTGGCTGGGGCCGGATCCGGGGCTGAGGCTGCGGCGGGGGCACGTTCAGCGCTTGGGTGAATGGATGAGAGTGAGGCAGGTGGGGGAGGCGGGAGGGATTTTTGAGAGGAGGGCTGTAATGAGCTTGCGGCAGTGCACAGGAGCACGGCGTGCTTCTTCCATCTGCTGTGAGGCATCCATCTTAACGGCTACAGCGACAGACAACGCAAAAGATGCAGTGACACAAAACAGATGTGGTAGATTTCATTTTTCTACGCCTCATCCCCCTATAAATCTTTTCATCGTTTCATTTTGTGGTTTCTTCTTCGTTTTCATGTAAAATAACATGGACCTGTCAGCTACCTTCTGTCTATATTACATTATATTTATTATATCAGATTATTTATCCATGTATGATGTATGATCTCACAGCATGAGATGTCTAACATAAATGTATTGTCTATTATCGCACACCTGATTTTCTTGGTTTTGTCCATGGGCCAAGCAGATTTTTGGTACAACAAAAGGTGACCAAACAACACTTACAGTCTGAACTCAGTGTTCTATGGCCTATATAAAAAATAAAGAAAGAAAGAAAGAAAGAAAATGTATGTTAATCTTCTCATAGTAAGGGATGTGTCAATGAAGGATTTGCCAAGATCTAAAAATGCTCCGCTCTTGCTGAAAAGCATACCACATTTTTTTATCTGATCATAAAAATGCCAAAAATGTATCATTTGTACTACACACCTAACACTCCTAATGTTACCTCAATACCTCAATAACTCGTTACCTCAATACCTAACATTACCAAGTTCTGGGGTAAAAATAGCAAAATAGTATCAAAAGCCAATTTTAGTTTGTACAGGAGTCAGAAATGAAAAAAAAAGCAATAAAAAGCAGTAAAAAGCAATACAAATTATTTGGTAATCTAAAAGGATTTAAACATTTGAACAATCTGTTATGCTTACTGTATTTTCCAGACTACAAATTGCACTGGAAGATAAGTAATATGTTTAAAAAAAAAATGCATCATGAGGATAAAAAGCATATTCAAGTCAATTGATTTTTCACACAATCTGATCTCACACTATGTTCCTGATGGCAACACAAAATTTCAAGTGTGTTGTGCAGGACTGTGCCCACGCCGCCCATAAATGTGGACATGATAAGTGCACCCTGCTTCTCTTTCATGCCATTTCATGACTATCATCTGTGACCACAGGTCATCTACAGAGGAACAGACGGATCAGACAGACCTGTATTGCCCGCTTGATAAGAGGGATTCAATAAAATGTGGTGTTTTTATATGGTGTGTGGTTTTATTTTTTAAATATGTCAGATGTCCTTCTTGATATCAGGCATTTTCCTGCTCCTTTTACAGGACAGCGATGGCAGCTCAATGGTAAATTTTCTGGCTAGTCATCAGAGCTTTTTGAGAGTGCAGGTTCAAATCCCGTGGGTGACATTTTTTCACAGCAGCTGCGTGATATAGTTACAGTGTGTTCCCGTGTGCACAAAACCGTTGCAGCATGTATGTTTTTTCACGGCAGCTGCTCGCACTGTGTTCCCGTGTGCAAGACACCGTTGCGCTGAGATCATGCACACCTGCCCATCGGCTCGATGTTTGCATGGTTCGTTCATATGAGCTGTTCTACCGTGATTGGCCCTGATTTGTACTTATTCACACTATGTGTGAAGGGGCCCTTACTGTGGGGGTATTATGTTTGGTGTAATGTGTCCATCTGAGAGTGAACAAAATAATTCAAAAAGTTTCGATCTGGTTTGGACAAAACCTAATGGAGTGATAGAGGCTCAGGACAGGACAAAGTGATTTGAGTTTGAGAAAAAGTTATTAAAAGGGAAGGTCATAGGCTAAGGGCAAATTTTTGGCCCAACACTCATATATATATATATATATATATATATATATACAGTGATCCCTCGCTATAACGCAGTTCACCTTTCGTGGCCTCGCAGTTTCGCAGATTTTTTTAGTCCAATTTTGCATGCTTTTTTTTTTTTTACAGCACATTGTGTTCTGCGTCCTCATCAAGCAGCCCGGTCGTGGCGCTGCGAAGGGAGAGCATGCGCATTGTGTTCTGCGTGTCTGTGAAATACTGGTGAGTCACTAATAATTTCTTACGTGTCCACCCTCGTAGGTTGATCGTTAACATTAAATTTATTAGTTCTAAAAGCCATCATAATTATTTATAGGAAAATGTTCTATTTTTATTTCTCAAACAAATGTCTGGGCCTGAAAACAAGTTGGTCTTATTTTTCTACTAAGGTTTGAACTTTGAGAGTGTTTACACACGAGAAAAGTGAGAAAATGTTAATGCCTGTTTGAGAAAAGTGTATAAAGTGTGTAGTGAGGGGTTTTACAGCCTTAAAACATCTATAATAATTGTAAAAAATAATGCTGTGTACTTTGAGGATTTCGCCTATTGCGGGCTATTTTTAGAACGTAACTCCCGCGATAACCGAGGGACCACTGTATATATACTCAACAAAAATATAAATGCAACACTTTTGGTTTTGCTCCCATTTTGTATGAGATGAACTCAAAGATCTAAAACTTTTTCCACATACACAATATCACCATTTCCCTCAAATATTGTTCACAAACCAGTCTAAATCTGTGATATTGAGCACTTCTCCTTTGCTGAGATAATCCATCCCACCTCACAGGTGTGCCATATCAAGATGCTGATTAGACACCATGATTAGTGCACAGGTGTGCCTTAGACTGCCCACAATAAAAGGCCACTCTGAAAGGTGCAGTTTTATCACACAGCACAATGCCACAGATGTCGCAAGATTTGAGAGAGCGTGCAATTGGCATGCTGACAGCAGGAATGTCAACCAGAGCTGTTGACATATTTGTCTAATAGATTACAGTTTGTTCATGTAAATGGGGAATCTTCTTCACAGACTAAAGTTAATTATGGAGTTCCACAAGGTTCTGTGCTAGGACCAATTTTATTCACTTTATACATGCTTCCCTTAGGCAGTATTATTAGACGGTATTGCTTAAATTTTCATTGTTACGCAGATGATACCCAGCTTTATCTATCCATGAAGCCAGAGGATACACACCAATTAGCTAAACTGCAGGATTGTCTTACAGACATAAAGACATGGATGACCTCTAATTTCCTGCTTTTAAACTCAGATAAAACTGAAGTTATTGTACTTGGCCCCACAAATCTTAGAAGCATGGTGTCTAACCAGACCGTTACTCTGGATGGCATTTCCCTGATCTCTAGTAATACTGTGAGAAATCTTGGAGTCATTTTTGATCAGGATATGTCATTCAAAGCGCATATTAAACAAATATGTAGGACTGCCTTTTTGCATTTACGCAATATCTCTAAAATCAGAAAGGTCTTGTCTCAGAGTGATGCTGAAAAACTAATTCATGCATTTATTTCCTCTAGGCTGGACTATTGTAATTCATTATTATCAGGTTGTCCTAAAAGTTCCCTAAAAAGCCTTCAGTTGGTTCAGAATGCTGCAGCTAGAGTACTGACGGGGACTAGCAGGAGAGAGCATATCTCACCCGTGTTGGCCTCTCTTCATTGGCTTCCTGTTAATTCTAGAATAGAATTTAAAATTCTTCTTCTTACTTATAAGGTTTTGAATAATCAGGTCCCATCTTATCTTAGGGACCTCGTAGTACCATATTACCCCATTAGAGCGCTTCGCTCTCAGACTGCGGGCTTACTTGTGGTTCCTAGGGTTTGTAAGAGTAGAATGGGAGGCAGAGCCTTCAGCTTTCAGGCTCCTCTCCTGTGGAACCAGCTCCCAATTCAAATCAGGGAGACAGATACCCTCTCTACTTTTAAGATTAAGCTTAAAACTTTCCTTTTCGCTAAGGCTTATAGTTAGGGTTGGATCGGGTGACCCTGGACCATCCCTTGGTTATGTTGCTTTAGACGTAGACTGTGGGGGGGTTCCCATGATGCACTGTTTCTTTCTCTTTTTGCTCCGTATGCATCACTCTGCATTTAATCATTAGTGATCGATCTCTGCCCCCCTTCTCGGCATGTCTTTTTCCTGGTTCTTTCCCTCAGCCCCAACCAGTCTCAGCAGAAGACTGCCCCTCCCTGAGCCTGGTTCTGCTGGAGGTTTCTTCCTGTTAAAAGGGAGTTTTTCCTTCCCACTGTGGCCAAGTGCTTGCTCATAGGGGGTCGTTTTGACCGTTGGGGTTTTTCATAATTATTGTATGGCCTTGCCTTACAATATGGAGCGCCTTGGGACAACTGTTTGTTGTGATTTGGCGCTATATAAGAAAAAAGTTGATTGATTGATTGATTTCTCTACCATAAGCCGTCTCCAAAGGCGTTTCAGTGAATTTGGCAGTACATCCAACCAGCCTCACAACCGCAGACCACGTGTAACCACACCAGCCCAGGACCTCCACATCCAGCATGTTCACCTCCGAGATCGTCTGAGACCAGCCACTCGGACAGCTGCTGAAACAATCGGTTTGCATAACCAAAGAATTTCTGCACAAACTGTCAGAAACCGTCTCAGGGAAGCTCATCTGCATGCTCGTCGTCCTCATCGGGGTCTCGACCTGACTCCAGTTCGTCGTTGTAACCGACTTGAGTGGGCAAATGCTCACATTCGCTGGCGTTTGGCACGTTGGAGAGGTGTTCTCTTCACGGATGAATCCTGGTTCACACTGTTCAGGGCAGATGGCAGACAGCGTGTGTGGTGTCGTGTGGGTGAGCGGTTTTCTGATGTCAATGTTGTGGATCGAGTGGCCCATGGTGGCGGTGGGGTTATGGTATGGGCAGGCGTCTGTTATGGACTAAGAACACAGGTGCATTTTATTGATGGCATTTTGAATGCACAGAGATACTGTGACGAGATCCTGAGGCCCATTGTTGTGCCATACATCCAAGAACATCACCTCATGTTGCAGCAGGATAATGCACAGCCCCATGGTGCAAGGATCTGTACACAATTCTTGGAAGCTGAAAATGTCCCAGTTCTTGCATGGCCGGCATACTCACCAGACATGTCACCCATTGAGCATGTTTGGGATGCTCTGGACCGGCGTATACGACAGCGTGTACCAGTTCCTGCCAATATCCAGCAACTTCGCAAAGCCATTGAAGAGGAGTGGACCAACATTCCACAGGCCACAATTGACAACCTGATCAAGTCTATGCGAAGGGGATGTGTTGCACTGCATGAGGCAAATGGTGGTCACACCAGATACTGACTGGTATCCCCCCCAATAAAACAAAACTGCACCTTTCAGAGTGGCCTTTTATTGTGGACAGTCTAAGGCACACCTGTGCACTAATCATGGTGTCTAATCAGCATCTTGGTATGGCACACCTGTGAGGTGGGATGGATTATCTCAGCAAAGGAGAAGTGCTCACTATCACAGATTTAGACTGGTTTGTGAACAATATTTGAGGGAAATGGTGATATTGTGTATGTGGAAAAAGTTTTAGATCTTTGAGTTCATCTCATACAAAATTGGAGCAAAACCAAAAGTATTGCGTTTATATTTTTGTTGAGTGTATATATATATATATATATATATATATATATATATATATATATATATATATATATATTTATATATATATATATATATATATATATATATATATATATATATATATATATATATATATTTATATATATATATATATATATATATAGGGAATCTTTAGAATGGCTCTTCTGAGTAATTGGTTTAAGATACACCTGGTTACTATTAAAAATAATATGATATCATATGTCACATTTATTATTATTGGTCACATTACAGTTACAGTGGAAGCAGGAGTCTCATTATCCATGCAGACATTCAATGACATATGTCACAGAAGTAAAAATCCAACCTGTTTTAAGGCAAATGTTTGCTTTAACATTTTGCTGGGTTGTTTCTACATATACAGACATAAAACTGTGGGATGTTAAGAATGTTTGACATAAAACCCTGACTGTATTCAATAGTAAAATGTTGACAAAATATTTTTGCACAATATAACACCTTTAATAGGTCTGACTGTTTCCCAGAGTAAAAAATAGTTGAAATCTTAATCTCAATTATGTGATGTGTGCAAACTGATTAAAGCAAATCTATATTACATCGTCTTCAATCCAGATATATTCACTGTACGACATGGCCCCAACAAATGCAACACTGCAAGAAAAACAAAAAGAAAGAAAGCCAGTGTTCAGCAAAGAGGAGGCGCATCTGTTTCTCCATGGCCAGATACCTTGCTGGTGTTGCTTTATTATTTCATTATGTGTAAATCCTGTCAGTGCCATTCCACCCCCAGTTTGGTCGGGTCCTGCCACTCCAGCCTCTGAAGGTTAAATTATAATTTAATTACCAAGCCTTAGCTGCATAAGCTGCTTGGGAGCATTGGCCTCCCAGAATAATTTGAAAAGATGGTGTCTCCCCTCATCTTCCAGCTCCTGATCCACCAGACCTGGGCCCCCTGGAGGCCCACTTCAATATCCCACCTAATTATCTTCCTCAAATCAGGCACCTGTTACACTGAACTATCAGAAATCAAGTTGGAAGTAGGTAAAAAAAAAAACTTGTGTTAGAATTTTTACAAATAAAAAAAAACCCATGCAAAAAAGCCCTATGGAGATGTGTCTTCAAACGGTTTGGACCTTACATTTGATACCTGCAGCACTACTTCATAATGGCCCAGTTCACTCTGTGACATCATCTGATTTGCACTAAGCTGTGTGCCCCAAAATAAAATGCTTGCAGAGGAATTTGTAACGAAACGTGTTTTATTCATTCACACATTAGTGCAAGAAGAGCAAGGGATAACTGGTCTGTGCATAGTGTACACTGTCTCTATCTGAGGCTGCGGTTGTGTCTCCAGGACTCCAAGTGGAAGCGAATGAATGCATGGAAGTGAACCTTCATCAATTTATTTATTTTTTTAATGCAAACAGTGCTATAATTGATTTACAGGATTTTGGAAAAATTTGAACAGGGTCATAATATCCTACTTTTCAATCTATCTTTTGCACAAAAATATGATTTGGATTCTTGTGTTAATTAAATTAAAACTCCCCAATTCTATGACTATGCACACACATACAAAAAAAAAAAAAAAAAATTAAAAAGTTACTCTGCAATCTCAAAATTTTGTCCCTAGTTCATTCTGAAACATATGTCATGGAAGTCCATATATGGGCTTGTGTGTACTCTGCATTAGACGTCCACACAGATAACCCCTTGCCAAAGGCAAATGCAGAATGGGGAGCAGGTGTGCTATCACCACATCATCACACTGTTAAGCACAATGAAGATAAGTGTCATCACCCTCACACAATATTGTTTTGGTGAGGTAATGGTGTAAACCAGGTGGGGAGGGGAGGTCCAGCCCCTCTGAAGGTGGGGAAACTGTGGTCCTTTTCTCATTTTTAAGACATACAACTGGAAAGTGTGATGTCAGAAGAACCAGTTCAGTCATTGATTGTGTGTAGCACCATGGACCATCTAGTATGCAATATTCCATTCAATTATGTCATGTTAAGTAACCAAAGATGAAACTCAAAACTCTAGACCACTCCTCCCTCCTTGGTGGCACTCTTAACCGCGTGCCACCAAGGAGGGAGTGCCGACTTCACGGACTCGGCAAAACATAGACTTTATTATCAATTCTGCTGAAGCTTTTCTGGACATGGACGCCAGTTTATTAAAAAGTCCACTTCACCTGACTTACCTGATTTGGATACCATGGCCTGGATGAATCCCCAGACATCAAACAAAGGATTTTGTGAGAAAGAAAATGTGAAATTTCAGCTTTAGCTTGATGAAAGGCACATACAACCCCTGGCAAAAATTATGGAATCACCGGCCTCGGAGGATGTTCATTCAGTTGTTTAATTTTGTAGAAAAAAAGCAGATCACAGACATGACACAAAACTAAAGTCATTTCAAATGGCAACTTTCTGGCTTTAAGAAACACTATAACAAATCAGGAAAAAACAAATTGTGGCAGCCAGTAACGGTTACTTTTTTAGATCAAGCAGAGGGAAAAAAATATGGAATCACTCAATTCTGATGAAAAAATTATGGAATCATGAAAAACAAAAGAATGCTCCAACACATCACTAGTATTTTGTTGCACCACCTCTGGCTTTTATAACAGCTTGCAGTCTCTGAGGCATGGACTTAATGAGTGACAAACAGTACCCTTCATCAATCTGGCTCCAACTTTCTCTGATTGCTGTTGCCAGATCAGCTTTGCAGGTTGGAGCCTTGTCATGGACCATTTTCTTCAACTTCCACCAAAGATTTTCAATTGGATTAAGATCCGGACTATTTGCAGGCCATGACATTGCCCCTATGTGTCTTTTTGCAAGGAATGTTTTCACAGTTTTTGCTCTATGGCAAGATGCATTATCATCTTGAAAAATGATTTCATCATCCCCAAACATCCTTTCAATTGATGGGATAGTCCAAAATATCAACGTAAACCTGTGCATTTATTGATGGTGTAATGACAGCCATCTCCCCAGTGCCTTTACCTGACATGCAGCCCCATATCATCAATGACTGTGGAAATTTACATCTTCTCTTCAGGCAGTCATCTTTATAAATCTCATTGGAACAGCACCAAACAAAAGTTCCAGCATCATCACCTTGCCCAATGCAGATTCGAGATTCATCACTGAATATGACTTTCATCCAGTCGTCCACAGTCCACGATTGCTTTTCCTTAGCCCATTGTAACCTTGTTTTTTTCTGTTTAGGTGTTAATGATGGCTTTCGTTTAGCTTTTCTGTATGTAAATCCCATTTCCTTTAGGCGGTTTCTTACAGTTCGGTCACAGACATTGGCTTCAGTTTCCTCCCATTCGTTCCTCATTTGTTTTGTTGTGCATTTTCGATTTTTGAGATATATTGCTTTAAGTTTTCTGTCTTGACGCTTTGATGTCTTCCTTGGTCTACCAGTATGTTTGCCTTTAACAACCTTCCCATGTTGTTTGTATTTTGTCCAGAGTTTAGACACAGCTGACTGTGAACAACCAACATCTTTTAACTCTCTTTTACAACATCTTTTAACTCTTTTAAGAGTTTGATAATCCTCTCCTTTGTTTCAATTGACATCTCTCATGTTGGAGCCATGATTCATGTCAGTCCACTTGGTGCAACAGCTCTCCAAGGTGTGATCACTCCTTTTTAGATGCAGACTAACGAGCAGATCTGATTTGACGCAGGTGTTAGTTTTGGGGATTAAAATTTACAGGGTGATTCCATAATTTATTCCTCAGAATTGAGTGAGTCCATATTTTTTTCCCTCTGCTTGGTCTAAAAAAGTAACCGTTACTGACTGCCACAATTTTTTTTTGCTGATTTCTTATAGTGTTTCTTAAAGCCAGAAAGTTGCCATTTGAAATGACTTTAGTTTTGTGTCATGTCTGTGATCTGCTTTTTTTCTACAAAATTAAACAACTGAATGAACATCCTCTGAGGCCGGTGATTCCATAATTTTTGCCAGGGTTGTATGTCACTTAAGCCTAGATTTGATCTGTTTTCTTGTGTGTAAATCCTTCTCTCTGACACTCAACCATGAAGTTACGAGTGGTAGTGCAACAAAAGGTGCACCATGCACAGTTTCTCCAGTCAGAGCCATAGAGGTCTATAACTACTTAAGAGTTGTCATGGGCATCTTGGTGGCTTCCCTCACATGTCTCCCTCTTGGATGGTCACTCAGAATTTGAGAGTTGCCTGCAACTGGCAGATTGGCAGATTTACAACACAGTAGCCTGCTGTTGATATTTCTTACTGATTGATGCAAATTAACTCAAAGACAAATTCAGTGACATGTAAATGTTCATTCTAATGCAATTACATTTGTTCTGCAAATCTGATTGGTTAATCGTGTGAGATTTCCGACCATAAAATATTGCGTTGACAGTTGCAAAATATTCGACCATTTCACATTTGATGTATTACTCCGCGCGTCCTGACCACTTTGCTGTCAGCTGAGAGTGAGAAAAACTGGTGGAGTGACGACAAATCTAATCTATCACACAAAAGTATTGATGGGGATTCTGATACGGAATTACTCAATGTAGCTGACGAGAGGGAGAAATCTGTGGGTCTGCCCACAGAATTTCCAGTTTGGCATGAAGACGCTGCTGCTACAGTAAGCTTCGCCAACTGAATTACTTACAGAAAAATAAATAGTGCATACGATGCAATTGGATTAGAATGGGAATATCCACCTCACACATGTAAGGTCTAAGCTTACCAACCCCCAGAGCATGCACACAGGCGACAATGGTAAGGAAAAGTTTTCCCGTAGGTATGAATGTGTGTGTTTATCTATAAGTGGCCTGTGATAGACTGGTGTGCTGTCCAGGGTTTACCCCACCTCTCACCCTATTACTGTTGGGATAGGTTCCACCTCCACCGACCCTTTATAGGAGTAATATGGAAGTAAATCTGTGCCATCAGTTTGAATTTGAATTTTTAAGGTTATATTTTTTTAGCAACAAAATCAGATTTGAAGTTGAATTTCTGAGGTTGAATTTGTTTAGCATCAAAATAGTCAGCCTCAAAAACTTCAATCTAAAAAAAATTCAACCTAAAAAAAATTTCAACCTTAAAAAAATTCAACCTAAAAAAAAAAAAAATAGAAAAGCAGGGAGAAGCAATCGATCCCTGTCTCAATTATCCAACGTTCAGCAATTTATCACGTCGTCTTCTTCTTCTTTCAATTTGGTTCAGTGTCACATGACCAATGGAGCAAAACATGATTGGCTGAATGTTGGATGATTGAGACAGGGATCGACTGCTTCTCCCTGCTTGAATTTTTTTAAGGTTGAATTTTTTTTTAAGGTTGAATTTTTTTTTAGGTTGAATTTTTTTTAGATTGAAGTTTTTGAGGCTGACTATTTTGATGCTAAACAAATTCAACCTTAGAATTCAACTTCAAATCTGATTTTGTTGCTAAAAAATATAACCTTAAAATTCAAATTCATATATATATATATATATATATATATTAGGTTAAATTTTAGAGGTTGAAGTTTTTTAGGTTGAATTTTTAAGGCTGATTTTTTTTTTTTTTTTTTTTTTGAGGTTGAAGTTTTTTAGGTTGATTTTTTTTTTTTTTTTTTTTTTTGAGGTTGAAGTTTTTGAGGCTGAATATTTTGATGCTAAACAAATTCAACCTTAGAAATTCAAATTCAAACTCTGATGGCACAGATTTACTTCCATAGAGTAAGCAGGTATAGAGAATGAATGAAAATATGGAACCAATTTACTCATGTACGTGTAAACAAATTATTAAAAGGTGAATTAACAGGATAAAATATCTAAATTTAAAATAGTTAACCAAAAGTGCAAACAGTAAATACAAAGCACATTGCTTTCCATATTTACAGTAAGTATATATGAAGTGTTTAAAGTCACGTGTCCCTCTGTGTTCCATGTGTGTGTGCATGCATGTAGACCATGTATGGGTGAAAAGGTGGCATATGGGTGATACTGTACCTGGGCAGGATTACAGGTGAAACCTAAACACAGATAAGATCAGGCTAATCTGGGTTTGGATGTTTATTAAATCATATTTTGAGGGCTGAACAGTTGTTCTCATGAGGGTTTTGTTTTGGTGTGGCCAATATAAATTATGACACACTTATTTTCTTATGTCCTCGAGAATCTTGGATTAACTCAACCAAAAATCTGTAATGTACTGATAGATGCTACAAATGCTAAAGCTATAAGCATTTTACTGTGATTTATAAATTTGCAGAGAATGTGTGATTTGTTACAGCAGACCAAATGCCAAACCATTCTCCAAACTGGGTAACCCTGATTTAGATAACGCCTTGTATAAGGTGCAAAAATTTACACATGCAGTTCTGCTCTACTATATGGTCGCTACTGTGTGCAGAACTAAGTTTTGCAAGTTAACTTTGCATATTGTTGGAGGGTCATGATTAAATGTTATGGCTGAGGGTTTGCACAACTTCATGCAAATATATGCAAGTCAAGCCTTTCATTTTCCTGTTATTAATTACCTGCTTTAATCACATCATTAACCAAGATGCTGACAGTCGGCTCTCTATTAAAACATTTCAAATGAGTTCCAGATTCAACACGTTTTTAACAGAGATCAGAGACACGGTGTCGACTTGTATTGCATAATGACATCAGTGCAGTGACTGTGTCAGACTCCTGAAGATGCAAGAAAAACAAACCTGTAAATCAGATTTGACAGTCATTGAGAGGGACAACGACAATGACGTTTTACTGTGTTGCAAAAAAAAAGAAATATCTTCTCCCATGAATTTCCTTTGTCTGCATTTATTTGAATGTAAATACCACACATCTACTGCTTTATTATTCCTTGTCAGATGATCTCTCACCAAAAATGAATCATTTATGAGATTTATTTTCAAAGAGAAATAATATCATAAACTGCTATGACACAGGTTGTAAAAAGAAGTAAAAATTATTTCTGTCCCGACGCAGCAGTTTGTGATAATGTGACGCCACAAAATTGGGAATTTTATCCAAAATGAAGTGTTGTGTTAGACAACAGGGAGTGGAATCTGATCAAATCAGAAATCAAATGAAAAAAGAACCAACTTAAAAATGTTGTTTCAATTGGTAAGACCTGAATGAATGAAGCTGTTTGAACTTCAGTTAGTAAGTTAGATCAACTAACTTACAAGCTGAAGTTCAAACAACTTAATTCATTTAGATGTTACCTACTAAAACAAATCATTTAAACTGATTCAACTATTCTCTTTTTTCAGTGTAGTTTCCGTTATGAATCAACAGTACAATACTCTTTTTGGATTCATTCTGCTTTAATATACAGTTTAGTTTAACTCAATAATGTGAAATTTTAAGGCTCTGTTAAAAAAATTCTACATGAAAGATCACCTTTTAACACTGCTTCTTCTTCTTCTTGGGAAACCACGATGTGTAAATACAGACATAATAATGAACAGACTGGAAAATGAGCCTTACCACTAAACACTATTCAATCTTGAGGACAATTGCAGCATTTTGAGTAAAATTGCTTGCAGTAGTTTCAGCCCCCGCGCCTCAGCCCCGTACCCATCACACAGGCGTATACGCCTCTGACACACACACACACACACACACACACACACACACACACACACACACACACACACACACACACACACACACATACACACACACTCATCCTATAATCCTTTGGCAAAAACCCTCTCTGTCCATGCAGACCCCCCACCCAGAGGGACCCTGCCAAGGCAAATTAGAGGGTGAGGGCAGGGGAAGCGGACGCTTTTGTTTTGTAGAACTCTGTGAAAAGGGAGGTGGAAAAAAAATCCAAATTATTTTGTGAGCCAGAGCAATTTGTCATGCTGTGATAACTGCTCTGTCAGAAACTTCTTTGACATCTCTGAAAGAGAAGATTCTCCACCTCAAAATCAGAGCTCCATTAAAAAAAAAGGCTTTCAAAAGACCCACAGACTCATTAGGATGTTTTAATTACACCCTCCTCACATTGCTTTCATCTGATCTATGTCGAAACAAAGGCAAAAACAAACTCAGCCCATCCATAACCAGAGGTTCTGCTTCCACACAGTGCTTCCTTTTGAGTTTTCTTACAACCCAATAAGACGGGTTGGTGTCGCTGCTGTCGTCACAACATTTACCCCTCACAATATTTAAATATTTGTTTGACACAAATCAGGCACCATCTGTTGGCTATCTGGTTCATGTAACAAACAGCCTGGGGTTATTTGGGGATATAAACTGTAAGTAAAAACAACCTACTTGTCGCAAGTAATCAGCTGCAATTAAGTTGCAACAGGTGCTGGGTTGTTGCAGAGTTTAGGAAATGTTCAAAAATGTTTATACACAGCAAAATGCAAACTACTTACCTCCAAAGCTTTTATCAGCATTGGTGGTAAAGGTAAACAAAAAATTAGGGAATAACCCTGTTGTGTCTAATGTGTCTGATGATTTGCGAACGTTCATGCTGGATTTTACGGTGGCAAATTGAGTTTTACAAGCGACACATTAGTGGAGCCTGTAAAATGGATTATTCCCATTCTAATCCAATTCCATCGTTTGCACAGTTTATTTTTCTGTAAGTAATTCGGTCGGCGAATCGTTGTGAAAGGGTGTGGTCAGCTCGTCAAAGCTTACCATTGCAACGGCGTCTTCATGCCAAACTGGAAATTCTGTGAGCAGACCCACAGATTTCTCCATCTCGTCAGCTGCACTGACTTACATCTACTGTAAATCCATCAATCAATCCAGTTAAATCCATTAAATCCACGCATTTCGGGATCATCGTCACTGCACTATTTTCTGTCGGTCTCAGGTGACAGCGTCATTGTTGACACCTGTGCAGCATTGCGGTCAGGGGCAGAGTAACACATCAAATGTGAAACGGCTTTAATATTTTGCCCCTGTCCACGCAAAATTTTATGGTCTGAAATCTCACACAATTAACCGATCAGATTTGTGGAAAAAATGTAACTGGATATGAATTAAATATAGCACAATGCTAAAATGCCCTCGGCCGTATGAGCATTGTCTTATTTATAATTTGCAGTTGTTTAATTGGTATCCCAGTACAAGTGTGTGTGTGTGTATATATATATATATATTATTATTATTATTTTATTATTTCCTTTTATTTACATTAATTATTAAGATCCTATTGTCTTATGTACAATTTGTACATGTTCATCAAGCCCCTCTATCAATCAATCAATAAATCAATCATGAACAATATTTACGTTTTAACAGCTTCTGCAGGAGGATGTGCGTGTGCACATCCAGGAGCTTTTGACAAGAGCAGATGTTAGCTTTGAGTTAGCAGACGTTAATGTGCACGCTGATGTCCACGAAATGTTTTGTAAACAGTGATGCCGGTAACGCGTTACTCTAATCTTACCACTTTTTTTAGTAACGAGTAATCTAACGCATTAATCTTTCCAAATCAGTAATCAGATTAAAGTTACTTCTTCATGTCACTGTGCGTTACTATTATTTTTCATTGTGGGTCGATAGCAGCATTAAACTTGGTCTGTGGGCAGGGGGTCGGGGTTCGACTGAACTGCCCACTTTAAGCGAGCTGTGAGCTTTTCATCCGCGTTTTTTTGCAGCTGCTCGACTCGTCGTCTCCTCTTAAAGCGCGGTGATCAGCACACCTGCACTGAGCTTTACAAAGACATTTTTATACTTTTTTTCCTCCTTTATTTAGAGCTGAGCTGAGCCGCTCCGTATCTGCACGTTAAAACAGCTGATCCTCCGCGACGCGTCAATAACTAACACTATTTTCCACTCAAATGCACCTAAACTCTCTTTCTGAGGACCACATGATGTGAAAACACAATAAAACGTTCTTACCTGTAAATCTGGTCACGTTTTCTGCATAAATAAATGTTATCCATTCTTCGTGCTCAAACGCCAAAATAGGGGCGAATCCAGATGGAATGGGGGCATGGGGAGGGATGTGCCCCCCTCACAACACCCCTAGATTAAAGGTCCAGTTTTGACGCCTTTTTTTACTACAACTACTAATACTACTTAAAATAATATTAATTTCGACAAGTAAAATATTTAGAGAGAATTTAAATGTTAGAAAAATGCTAGAATGAATTTAATAGTTACATTTATAAACAATGTAGGTTTGAAATTGCAAGTTTTACTGTTACAGTGCTGTCAACACTTAAATATGAGGTCAAGAAAGAGGTCTTTATTTTACTTTTTATAAAACAAGTATTTATTTTCATTGAAGTCAAGAAAGGGTGACTATAAAGTAAGTTTTGGCAAAACAGGTATCATTGTCATGTTGAGGTGGCAGAGGGCTGTTGTTGGCAGCTGGGAAAAGTAACTAAAAAAGTAACTAGTAATCTAACTTAGTTACTTTTACAATTGAGTAATCAGTAAAGTAACTAAGTTACTTTTTCAAGGAGTAATCAGTAATCAGTAATTGGATTACTTTTTCAAAGTAACTGTGGCAACACTGTTTGTAAATCACTCCAGAGGGGTTATCAGGTTACAACAACAGCATTTTCAGTTTTTATGTGTTTATGTCTCTCTAGTTTTTATATAAGATATGACAGAGGTTATATTTACACACAAACAAAACAGGGCTTGCAGCTAGCTACCAGCCTGTGATGTCACCATGCTAACGTCCGCAAAATGTCTTGTAAATCACTTCAGAGGTGTTATCACGTTCCAAAAACAGCGTTTTCAGTTTTAGAAGTGTTTATTTCTCTCTAGCTTTTACAGAATACATGAGAAACATGTTATATAAAGACATAAAGCGGTTTTGCAGCACCAGAGAGGGTCCAGCCACTAATGTCACGGTGCTGCTCTACTGAATCGCTGTCACCCTTGCCACTCAAACAAAAAAAAGGAACAGATTGAAACAATGTGACAATTTAACCTCTTAAAATACATCTTAAAATATGTCAAGTTTAGCCATTTTTTAATTTGTCCAAGGTCTTTCTCCCAAGAATGTTTCCTGTAAATTTGAAGACTCTGGCAGTAATAGGACTGGACTTATGCTGAGCACAGACAGACGGATGCAAAGTCTTCGCAATACCTGATGGCCATATTTTTGATGGCCAAAACAAAATAAACAAAAAGACAAAACTGACAGCAATGCCACACGCACATTTCAAAGTACCACACAAGTAGAGAAAATAATATAAGTTCACTGACTAAATTAATTCATTAAATGATTTTTTTTTTTTTTTTAAAGTTCCCATTTTGCATTATATTAGCTTGTGGCTGAAAATGTGACCTTAATTTCTCATCTAGATCATTGACCAATCTTCCAAAAAAAACAAACCTAACTAAACTTGTTCTCATCCTTATTCCCAGTGTCCCTGCCATGTTTGATCAAAATCAGGTTCACCAATTTCAAGATATCGAACGAAACTACATACATAAAAACATTGTTACAAAGATACTAGAATGATAACTAAGAGTGCATGCCTCCAGTGGCGTTGCTAAAAAAGGTGGGCAAAATTGACAGCAAAAGTACGATATCAGTAATTGCAAGTACTTGCAAACCGTTGCACCGTCAGCGATTACTACCTGCTGCAATATTGCAATGACGTTGCCATCACATGCTGCATATAAATAGCTACCACATCTTTATTGTCGCACATGTGAGAGCGTTGGAAAAGCTCATAAGCCTGTAAGCAAATTCTGAGACATTTTCACTTTGGTCCTTCTCCCCCAACATGCAATAGATTTTGGAATTATTTGTAGGTACAGTGATAGAAAATAATAACTGAGTCAATTTTTAATAACCTCGGGTTGTGCATATTACTATATGTGATCATCTGTTTGTGGATGCCTAAACCTTTGGAGTAGTTTATGGATAATTACATTTTGTAATTTTTGTAGAAGGTTGGGCATTGCATCAAGAAAGAGATCAGAGGTATCTGAAGCCACATAATGAGGCTGGTGCCATGTTACATTTCACAAAAATATTCAATTTAGGGCCCCTTCACACATAGTGCGAATTTGGTCAAATTGCGCATTAAGTGCACATGAAGCAGGAATCGTATGCAAAACGTAAAATCATAGCTGCATCCAACACCTAGTACATCTGTTGCTACAACAGCAGCTGAAAAGACAGAGTGTGCGCTGTGAGAGCCCATCGAACCCTCTTGCAGCAGGTGTTGGCCAAATTCCAGGTGACACACGTGATCTAACACTGCTCGCATGGCACTTAGAAAATGTGTGACACAACAACAGTCTGCAGACAATCACTGTCAGGCTGGAGGTGAAAACTGTCTAAGTACTCCACGATTGTGGCTTTGCAAACAGACACAGCAAGTTTGTGTGTGCGCTAAACTGACAGGAAGTGTGGCCGCCGACAGAAGCAGCTGTGGAGATCTGTGAATCTGGACATCACAACTGGACACCACGTACTGTGTTTGGATGGACATAGACTAACAACTGCCCACTGTGACGCGTGTGTCTGCTTGCTGTCCTCATGGTGGACATACATAAAAACATATATCGCTGTGGCGCAGTAATGCGTCATTGCCCGCATCAGACGCTCAGTGCTGAACCGCACACACACGAGCATGCGTAGCAGCTTGTTCAGCTGTTATGAACACACACAGCTGAGCGAGCCGCTACGTGTGCTCGTGTGTGTGCGGTTCAGATACACAGTAAGTTTGTGTGTGCGCTTAACTGAGAGGAGGTGTGGCTGCCAACAGAAGCGGTTGTGGAGATCTGTGAACCTGGACGTCACAGTTGGACAACACGTACTGTGTTTGGACAGACATGGACTAACAACTGCCCACTGTTGACGTGTGTGTGTCTGCTTGCTGTCCTCACGGTGGACATACATAAAAACATATATTGCTGTGGCGCAGTAATGCATCATTGTACACATCAGAGGCTCGGCGCTGAACTGCACATACACGAGCACGCGTAGCAGCTCGTTCAGCTGTTATGAACACACACAGCTGAGCGAGCCGCTACACGTGCTTGTGTGTGTTCAGTTCAGCGCACATGAGGTCAGTGACCACTGGGAAGGGGAGGACTAGCATCGATGTGATTGCATGAGTGAGTGACCGCACCAATGCTGGCTTGGACAGATATGGCGTGAGTCCAGTCCATATGTTGGTTGTACTTTGATGTCCCATCCCGCGTTTTCCACCAGACGTTCGGACATCAGGCAGTCTTCAGTGCTTTTTATGGCCATCTGACAGCAGTCTGTGTCATAAACTGTTGTCTAAATATGCTTTGGATGAGATTGTGCAGGTGTGGATGAGGTAGTCTGGATAGGATCCACCCACAGTCTACACGCCTCTTTCCCTTCCGACTGCGTCCGGATTATGGCCATTTTTGCACGTCAGCCTGGTCCCGCCACATCCTGCACATTCTTGCTATGTGTGACAGGGGCTTTACTTACCATCAGTTTCTGACAGCCTCAAAAACATTTGCTTTGGCAAGTCATTTCAACATAAATTAAAATTGTGTGACCTGCAGATTTTGAGGTATGGTCAGCCGAGTCTCACACTTTATGTTCGTGCCCACGTCATGAAAAGCGCCCTATTTTGATGCCTCCATCACGAACCAATAGATTAAGGTACTTTTCGTCATACCATCACAAACTGCCATGAGATTGAGTTAGGTATGCTACAATTACAGGACAATAAACATAATTTTGGGGTGGAATACTCAGAATTTGAAACACAAAACACAATGGAGTAGGTTGTTCTTTTTAATTGCTGACAGTACACATAGAAATCTGAGTACCAACCGGACTTGTTTCTTGTTGTTGAGTGTTGAGGGAATTATGTCGTCTCCTGCCACAAGAAACAGTCCTTGTGACCTGATATCACAATTCTTTCAAAGTAGCACTGTCATCTTTTCAAACCTTACACACTTTACAGGAAATTTGACTTTTCTAAAATCAATTACTATGTTGCAACGGTACAAACAAGACTTCTTCCCTGTCCAACCAGAGATGTTAAATAATATTGGCATTGAGAATCGATCTCTCAATTAAACAAAAAATAATACAATTTTCAACCATAGTTGTTATACGCTTTCCTCAATAATTGTTTCAACATCTGTTGTGTTTTTCTGACAACACTCAATATCGAAATCAAGTTGTGTGGCTCAGTACATTTTTCCCACCCTCCAAGATCAATGGACTTTATATTCTTGGTCTGCCAGTATCAATGATGGAAGAATATCAATAATGACAGCTACATTTGTATCTGTATCATTTCACCGGTGGAATCCATCCCTCTCCTGTCCTCTATTCACTCACTGCCACCTGGAACTACACTGCTCATGTTCAGCCAGCGCGCACAGGATATTAGCTTCTCTACCAGCAAATTTGCTTTTCACATCTATTTCTTCTTCTAACCAGTTCGTGGATGGCTTGTTATTGAGCTCAGTGTCCACAAATGCCATTGATCCAAGCCACAACTGGGATCTATACGAGGGCACTTTAACACTCTCTCAGCATGTTAGTAATACTAATCCCGCTCCTCCAGCAGGCATATTGATTTTATAGATTTCCCTCAAAGTTGTGATAATGACACATCATTGTTAAATTTGGTAGAACAAACTACTTTGCCAATCTATCAATGCATGTAGAGAGTCTGCTTTAAAAATGGATGTCCAGAGATACACATTTTACACCCAAACCTGTACACTAATCATGCAAATAAACACACAAAAAATGGTTTTAAGGCACCATTATACTATTAGACATGAAACACACATCGCTGCACAGCTGTGGATCGCACGGCAGACTCCGCGGTGCTGTTCGCTGGTTCTGAGCCCACAACAGAGACAGCTGTGGAGGCAGGGAGGCACAAACAAAAATTTTGTCATAGCTTTGATACTGGCAGCCATGCTGTCTGGTAAGGGATGATAACAAAGCAACAACACGCCCATATGTGCAAAAGTGGTGTCAATTTAATTCCAATGTATTTATACACTGACAAATCACAACACCAGCCATCCCAAGGTGCTATATGTGGAAGGTTTGAACCTTATCCCATGAGGTAATGTGGTCGGGAAAACTCCCTCAGGCATTTACATATATATATATATATATATATATATATATATGTATATATATATGTCTATATATATATATATATATATATATATATATATACATATATATATACATATATATATATATATATATATATATATATATATATATATATATATATATGAGGTCTGTTAGAAAAGTATCGGACCTTTTTATTTTTTGCAACAACCTTATGGATTTGAATCGTGTGATTGCATCAGCCAAGCTTGAACCGTGCGCATGTGTGAGTTTTTTCACGCCTGTCGGTTGCGTCATTCGCCTGTGAGCAGGCTTTGAGTGAGCAGTGGTCCACCCCCCTCGTCGGATTTTCATTGCGAGGAAAATGTCTGAACGATTTGGAGTTTTGCTGCATCAAATTTTTCCAGAAACTGTGAGAGACAGCCAGGTGGAAACCATTCGGAAGATTCAGACGGCTTTCAGGGACGATTCTATGGGGATCACACAGATTAAGGAGTGTTACAACTGGTTTAAAGATGGCACACAATGGCTGAGGGCGCGCCGCGCTCCGAGCGGCGATCGACAGGCTGAAACGGCCAGATCTTTTCCAAAGTGAACGCTGTGTTGATCCGGGACATCGTCTGACTACCAGAGAAATGGCAGAAGATGTGGACATAGCAACAAAGGAATTTGCCACGGAGCCGCTAATGGCGCGGGACAAAAGCACCTCCGTGTTGGTCTCACAGGACATGTTGTAACATGCCCAGCTCTTGCACCATTCGGAAGACTCAGACGGCTTTCGCACGCATGCGCACGAAGGTTCAAGCTTGGCTGATGCAAGCACACGATTCAAATCCATAAGGTTGTTGCAAAAAATAAAAAGGACGGATACTTTTCTAACAGACCTCGTATATACTAGCGTGCTGCCCATGGGGATCCACGGGCACTAGATTGGGTAGTGTTTCTGTAATGAACTGGAATGTCCTTGAGTGGCCCAGCCAGAACTCAGACCTGAGTCCAATTGAACATCTCTGGAGAGATGTGAAAATGGCTGTGCACAGACGCTCCCCATCCAACCTGATGGAGCTTGAGAGGTGCTGCAAAGAGGAATAGGCAAAACTGCCAAAAGATAGATACACCAAGCTTGTATCATATTCAAGAAGACTTGAGGCTGTAATTGCTGCCAAAGGTGCATCAACAAACTATTGAGCAAAGGGTGTGAATACTTACGTGCATGTGATTTCTTAGTTTTTTTATTTTTCCATAAATTTGCAAAAATAAAATAAAACAAAATAAAATAATAAATACTTTTTCATGTTGTCATTATGGGGTGTTGTGAGCAGAATTTTGAGGGGAAAATTTTTATTTCCTCCATTTTGGTATAAGCCTGTAACATAACAAAATATGGAAAAACTGAAATGATGTGAATACTTTCCAGATGCACTCTATATGTACACAAAAATATAGAAAACATCAACAAATTTACCTTGACAAGTGTAATTTTTTGTGAATACCATAACTACGGAACAAGGGCAGTGCCTTCCATCAACACAATACATTAGTTTAAAAAATTAATCTGGTGTTAGTGGTTGTGGTGATGGGTATGATTTGGATGAGTGATGTCCTTCAATTATCTTGCTAAATAAATCATCCGTCATATCCTACTTCTGTCTATGCCCTGATTAATGTTGCTGCTTGATTTAAAAAAAATAATACCCACCCTCAACGAAGCTGGGGGAGGAGGGAGTTATGTACGTATTAACCATGTTCATCTTGGCATGTGTTCCTCTATCTGGGTGTCTGTCCATCTTTCTGTAAACTTTAATTTTTTGCACAGTAATTATAGAACATCTTGTCTTACTGAAACCATTTCTTGATGTAATTGGTGATGCTACAGGAAGGTTCGTTTTGAATGGCCATTGTCAATTATCCAAATTGCCCACTGTGGGTGCCATCTTTACTATAACTAAAGAACATATTGTCGGAATGAAACCATTTTTGAAAGGAACCTTTCTATCATATACGATGGTTCCTTTCAAAAGTGGCCCTTGTCCATTATCTGATATGACCCCTACAGACGCTATCTTCATTTGTGTTTCTGTGCTACAAGTAAAGAACACCTTGTCTGATAGAAGCCATTTGTTGGTGGCGTATTGGGGGGGAGGCTAGAGGGAGTATCTTGTTGAAAACCAGGGTCAATACACCACATACCAATTTTTAAAGCACCAGTCTTTCATAATATAAATAATTTCCAGACTTCATTATCACCTTTAATATAAAACGGATACCAACTTTACATAAGAGCAGGGACATATGCTGTATTTGTGTTGTTCATGTTTTAATTATATTTTAAGCTTTGAATTTGTTTTCATTGTCATAATGGGAAAGAATAATGTTAAAAACGCATTTATGAAGAAATATTAAAATGCTGAATATTTTTGCATAGTACTGCATTCAGGAGCCACAACAGAAAATATAGCAGTGCAACAGCACATCCTACCCACCGTATCAGCGATGTCACCTGTAGGTGATGACGCATACTTTGAAGTCGCCGCAAACACACAAATTCACCATCAGGTCTGTGCAGAAAACTGTTTACTGCAAAAACACGCCCATATTACAGCTGAATGTTGGGGAACAGGAGGAGCAGCAGGCAGAGGTGAATGTTAGGGGCTGTGTAGCTGGGGGTGAGGAGGACAGCACAAAATAAGTGAGGTGGGGGAATAGTGAGGCCTGGAGAGAGAACTAATGGGCAACACGGCAACCGTTCAAACCGGAGGCGTAGTGAGGCAGCAGTGGCTTGACATAGCTGAGGGCCTCATAGGAGTGCCAGGCCTATTAGAGCAAGATAAGGGCCTGTTTGGAGAAAGCGTCCTCTCAGTGGTGCACCAGGCAACAACACAGGCGCGGACATCAATTAAAGAGAGAAAATATGACATGGAAGTAGGAGCGCATTAAATAAAAACAACAAACTGCCAGGGCTGCTGCCCTCCCCGATGAAGGCCTGGGAACGGGCAGGGAGCATCAGCGCTGAAATATGGTCGAGTTATTCTCCACAGCATTGTGAGGTGTGGGGAGTTTATGATGAAGTGCGATGTAAAGGCAAGCAAAGAAATGAGTCTGTATGCCTTCTGGACACAGAGTTGCAACCACAGGTGAAAGATGAGTGGCATGGAGCCTCACCTAAAAACTGCACAATTTTTTTTTCAAGAAGAAAAACTAAATTTGCCAGAAGATATCTGCTAAGATAAGTAATTTAGCTTTAATTCACCTTCCATTCCTTCCTTTTGTGCCTACAGGCAGGATGTCATGTGCCAGCCAGACTGCGGTGGCCTACATTCAGACGTGGAAACATCCATCAGATCTGTGCGACCTGTTTGAAAAGCTATTAGAGAGTTAAATTACTAATTGGCAGCTAATTTTGTACATCAGTCATCCCTGCACCAACACAAAGTTCTTTTTCACAGTTTGCAGTGGTGGTCACAGTTCTGCTAATCAGAAAACGGCTAATTAGAGAAGCTAACTCTTTTGTTAGCCAGTTAGCTTTTCAGTTTATTTTGAAAACAATTAGCGAATCAATTAGCATCCACTAAATTTTGCTATGCTGACTGTAAGCCAACTAACATTTTTTGTGAATAAAGTTTAATGGTCCAAACATCTGTAAACCCTAAAATCATGAGCATTTGTTCAGGTTGGAGCTCATACGCTATGTCAATAAGCAAATATGACACATCACACAAAGGAAATAAGTGTCACCTTGAGTCGATGTAGGGATCAGAATCAGAATTTCTTTATTGTTCCGTAAAGGGAAATTAGTGTTGCAGTAGGAGCACACAAAGACAATAATATAACAATGTTAACAGTGAAAATAAGACCCAATTAAAAGTCTAAAATCAAACATAATAAAAACAATATCCATACAATGTCAAATATTCAATCCAGAATCCATGCCAAAACAAAGTATTGCAAAAGTGCAATATGTGGATGTGCAAATAAGCAATAGCAGTGCAAAATAAACAAGAGCATCAAAGGCTAATTGCCATTAAGTAATGAAATTGCACTGGGGATAAACTAAACCTGAAATCTTTTAGTCCTCCTCATAGGAGCCCTAAAACGACGGCCTGAGGGCAGAAGCTCAAACTCTTTTTTCAATGGGTGATTAGGACAATCCAGAATTGCATTAACCTTTCTATCAAATCAGAGTAAATGTTTAAATTAGATTATTTAAATGATTTTCCATGGGTACTTTAATTTCTTAATATTTCTTAATCGCTTAATTATTCCTGTACTGTGAATAACTTGTGTTGAATGGAAAATACTGTTTAATTAAATGTGTTAATTTAATCGTTTATATGTATATTTACCTCCATGTTTATGCTTGATTATTTTAAAAATTCAGCTCTTTAGCACTGCTTTTCAAGTATATAGGGCAAAAACAAATAAATGCCAAAGTTAAATTCATATCATAAATGTTAGTGGTTAGTGGTAGCTTCAATTAAATGTTTTAGTGGTTTATGTGATGTCACAAACTCAGAAATGGCGATGTCGACAGTGTGCCGCTTCCATTCTGTTTATACCTGCATCCATTTTTAGCGCTCAAATGCTGTCATGGTGAATTATTATCACATCGTCGCTGCAACAATCGTCAGAGAGCCGACCTGCATTACTATAGATTGCTGAAGGTAATCAGGAATCAGGGTGACGTTTGTGAAAAAACTGTGCGAGAATGTAAAAGGTGATTTTCTACACCTCTTTAATGCTTCTTTCATAATTATCTTATTGGATCCAAGACCATTTTATTTTTAAATCTGTTCACTGAACTTTAAAATCTAGATGACAAACCATGAATCAAATATTTCTGAATTGTTTTAAACCTGTCAGAGCTCGAGGCTGTTAATTAACAATCATTAAGCCAAACAGAGCCTGAAGCAAACAAGCACAAACTCTCACATTTGAGATTTAACAGTGACAGATAAAAACAAGTTAACTTTAGCTTGAAAAGTGTTTAACATGTATTTTACCTGCATGTGTGGCAGAGCAGCAGGAAAAATTAACAAGGGACAACAACAAAGATAATCCGTGCTCTGTGGATGTGCTGAAATATTACTTTTCGATTTGTCCTCCACGATCCGTGACACTTTTTCTCAAACCCACCCACAAGCAAACTGGTGATAGACATCCAAGCTTTTGTAGTTTTTCAAGTCCTCTCAAAGGTCCAAGTGAAAATAAGAAATAATTCATGATGTCCATGTACATAACATCAGGCAGTGAACGCTCACTCTCCAACCACCAGGTGATGGGATTTCACACGATATTCTTCACCTGTTAACTTCATCTTCATCTTCATTGTGGAATCCATCTCGATATCGCACGGCTGTCTAACAAAGTTTTGCCACGTTTTCGCAAACCTTTGCCATTGGAGAGAGTAGAATGTATGCTTCTCAATCTATTGTTTACTCGCCAATGCCGCTGACATGGCAAAATGGCTGGCGCACCAACAATTCTGGCGTCAGTGAAAATACTGTTGATTTAGCGTTTGACAGTTAATTTTTCAGTTAGCAGTTTAGCGATGATCAAAGCCAACTTTTAGTGTAGCTGTGCCCACCACTGACCACCTACCAGGTCAGCAAGTTACATCACTTGCAGTGTTTTAGCACACTGCCGACGTGGTAGCATTTTCACGCAGTGCCTATCTCAACCCAGTTTCATGGCATGTCGTGATTCAGCAGCACGAAATATACATTAATCTATTGGTTTGTGATATTGTCACGAAAAGTACAAAATGTATGTAGTGGGAGCACAAATTAATTCTAATATATTCTGTGACGGCTGCACGAAATTAAAAGAGAAACTGGGGGTCTGGGGGAGTTATGGTTAGGGTTAGGGGAAGGAGTAGGGTTAGGTTATAGTTAACGTTAGGGTTGGTGTAGGAGTAGGTTTAGTAATAATGAGTTAAAAAAAAAACCCGTCATGAAAATTTGAATAACTGGCCACTTTATTAATTAACCTTGCTAATACCGGGTTTGACCCCTTTTTTTCAAAACTGCCTAAAGTCTTTGTGGCATAGATTCAACAAGGTGTTGGAAACATTCCTTTGGGTCGCTTCACACGTAGTGCAAATTTGGTCGATTTGCACATGAAGTGTGCATGAAGCAGGAATCGTATGCAAAACATGTAAAAACGTAGCTGCTTCCAACGCCTCGTACACCTGTTGCTACAACTATTTACGCACACCAGTGGCTGAAAGACAGAGTGTGCGCTCGCGGCAGGTGTCGGCCAAATTCCAGCTGACACACATGAACATCTAACACCACTCACTTGACACTTAGAAAATGTGTGCCATTCACACTATTAACACGCCACAGTCAGCAGACAATAACTGTTGAGCTGGATGTGAAATTTGTCTAAGTGGCTCACTGCTGTGGAGTTGCACAAAGCCACACATGTGGTGCATGTGTCTTGCATGTGTGCGTGTGTGCCCCGCTCCCCCCAACACATCTGGCATGGCGTGGGAGGGGGGGCACACTTGCATAAAATGCTTATATGTATGTACATATCTGATCACATGGGTGCAGACAACCAGGCTGATCCCACACAGCACGGGGAGGGGCCTATCAGCTGATCACAACACACTGACAGCTGGATGACAGACACAGAAACCACTGCCAGGACAGTTATATAAATAATTACAACAATACCTACAGCCACAATTACATAACAAATAACGAAAATGAGTGACCACATAACACAGAGAGTGACACATTGGTCTGGGCACCATTTCTTACCCATTCTGATGCTCTGTTTGAACTTCAGCTAGTTGTCTTCACCACGTCTAGATGTCTAAATGCACTGAGTTGCTGCCATGTGATTGGCTGATGAGCTCTTTGTGTTAATAAGCAATTGAACAGGTGTACCTAATAAAGTGGCTAGTGAGTGTACTCTCTGAAAGGCAGTGTGGTTGGCAGATGGGCATTATAGAACAACAGTAAACAACAACAAGCTAAACTGACACATGTTGCAGACGAACAGTGAGAAAAACAGTGAAATGCATTTTGTTGTTGTTTAGCATGTATGTGCAAGAATATGTTGAGTTTGTTTACTCTTGGTTCACATTGGATTAATGCGATTTCCGTTCCACCCTGTCTATTCGGGAGACCCGGCTCTGTGAGCGGTGGTCAGGTGAAGCCTGGGCACGGCCCCTGTGGCCATTAGCATGGAAAGAAGACAACCCAATAAAACAGAAAAGCTTGATGTGCACAGGTCACTGCACTACCTGCAGTTAAAAAGCATCTTACCCTGGAAATAGTTAGAGCAACAATCTGATGTTCCTAATTACTAGTGGAGGATATTAGCAGGATATCTATTTTGGAGCATGCTCAGAGTGGAGGATGGCAAAGTCAAAACTCTGAAGAACTCTGAAGAAAGGTTAAATGCAGAAAGGATGGGGAACAGGCTTGTGATTTTAAGATTAAATTTTATCCATTAACCTGTATTCAATGTCTCAACTTTGTTTACGAACTCCAACCTGGGTTTCCTCACCATTTCCTCTGCATGATATTTTGTTCTTTAAAAAGCACTGAGAGAGGAGCCAGCAGGAAATCTTTAAGGATTTGACTTGCAAAAAGCACCTCATATATTGTTCATGAAAAAAGCAAAGGTTCCCCTCCCTGCACCTGCCTCCAAGCATGTTAGTTTTTATTTACTTATTTTTAGACTTGCACGAGTAAGAGGAGAGGCACACTTGTCTGACTACATCTATACAAATAAAGATAGGCTGTGTCCTCATCTGTCATTTTGCATAAGGAGAGTCAAAACTATTCAGCTCACGTAAAATATTCTTGGGTGACATCTTCAGTCGAGTCAAAGGAAAAGTATTTTGTACTTTATCCCTCAAGAAAGAGCCCAAAACGAGGAGAAGGATATAATAAAAATGCAGGAAGTGCCATCATAACATTGAAATATTCCTAGGGAAAAAAAGATAAAAAAAAAAAAAAAAACTCTGTCACCCCGTGTCAACGTTCCACCCTGTGGAAACCTCCTTTTGTTAGGAATATATGGAAGAAAAGAGGAAAGCAGCAAAATTACCCTGTGTAATTTGCATCCTCATCAACGACAGGCATGGCAGTTGAACAATACAGGTTTTAATTTATCAGAAGTCATTATGAGCTGCTGCGATAATGCCAGAAGATACTGGAATAAGTAGTGACAGAGAGCAGGAAAATCAAATACACAGTGTTTGAATGGATTTGTTGCATCATTGTGGCTGATGTTGTGAAGGGCGTAGAAAGATGTGACCTGTGAAAAGGATCTGGGAATGCTGTTCTATGATTTTAACTTGTGTGACCCCCACTCCCTTTCAAGATGAGCATGTTGAACCATTGGTTTCCACAGCAGATGGTGGACACCTTACAGCTGAGTCCTCAACTTTGGCACATCAACTTGATATCACTGAGCTAAGACACTTCATTTTGGGCAAGATTACTTTTTGGTGGAGCAGGTAGTTCATTGGAATAAGATGATGGGCTCCCAATATGTAGACCTGGGTCCTTCGACAAGACACACTTCATTTCCACTGTCACAGTCCACCCAGCTGTAAATAAGTATTGGCTTTTTCTGGTGAAGTAATCTGTGTCAGACTGGAGTCCCATCCTGAGGGTGCCAGACTGTTTTGCTTCACAATACAAAATTTAAACATTCTGCATTTCTTGAAGATCATTGAGCAGTCTGGCTATATATATATATATATCAGCAGGAATAATAGATTTAAACATGGGTGGTGGTGATTTGGTGAATTATACTGACTGAACTAATGTCACATTTCTGAGTTTGTTTCCTCAATTATGGTAAAACTATGTGTATCATATTTGGCAATAAGCCCAGGAACGTAAGTAGAAATGTATTATTACATGATATTGAAACTGTAACAAGTACAAAATTTCATGGTGTTTATATTGATGATAAATTAAGCTGGAACATGCATATTAACTATGTTAAATCTAAAATGTCAAAAGTCATTGCAATTCTGCATAAAGTACAAGACTTCCTCTCCCAACATTCTTTGGCAATTTTGTATCATGCATTACTTGTTCCATATATGAAATACTGAGTTGAGGTTTGGGGAAACATATAGAACTAATACTAATCCAATATTTCTATTGCAAAAGAAAGGTGTCTTGTACCCCTCACCACGTAGTCTCTGCGACTCAGAATGTGCACAACATGTGAGACAACTTGTGAGTGGTTGACACAGTAAGACACTGATAAATAAAAAGCCAAGATCAGCCTCATATGATGTTATGATACATTGTCTATCAAATCTAGTGAGTGTGTTTTATGTGTTGTGTCCAATGCAGAATTGGCCTGATGAATTCACACACTACACATCATTAGGCTCTTGATGTCTTATGTTGTGATGACATGTCTCAACTGATACTGGAACAGTTCTGTACTTTTCAATAGATACGCACTCCCTCAGTCATTCATCAATAGCTGATATAATCACATGGGCAAGGGACTACTTCATCAAGTGCTACAGTATGAAGCTGTGTTCACAAATGCCACTTAAAAGTTTTCTGTGTAACAAAGAATAATGTTAAACCTTGTCCAAAAGTGGTGTTGACTTCCCTTGTTGCAGACGGTACTGCTCCCCCCCCTCCTAAAAATCAGTCTAGCCTGCCTTCACTGCTCATGTGTCATCAGTCGCAATTCACAGATTATCATCTCGTTTCTGCTTCAAACTGCACTCCAGTCATCATCTATCTCAGCAACAATTATCTGACGCTTTTGTACAACAATCATTTCCACATAAATTCAGCATTATTTCATCGTAAAAGACAGAGGAAGTGATCAGAGCGCCACAGCTACACGAGGTGCTAGCTGATGCATTCACCGCGCATCCGTCATTTCAAAGCATCACAGATTATCACCTTGTTTCTGCTTAAAATGGCCTTGTTTGTGCTTAAAACTGACTTTAGAATGATTTAAGAGGTTTTACCTTGTCATCTGATGGTTAATAATCACATTAATCCATTTGATCGCTTTGGGTGAAGAGACTGTCTCAGATGACCTGCTGAGCTCCAAAATGACACATGCACAGTGAAGGCAAGGCGGACCAATTTTTAAGGGAGGGGGTCGTTCGGTCTGTGACACCCTGGGCTCGGAGGCATCAGTGCTGTACCATCACACAGTGAAATGAAACAACAACCCCCCCATGCTGTTGCACACTTGAAGACATGTTTGCAGGAAGAATGCAACAGAATAATATATGACACACTTCATTGCTTATACACTCAATGCCAAAACATCTTTGTGTTGTGAGAAGGAATGGAAACATTACAAAGTGGTAAACGCTTGGCCCAATGTTTTTTGGAATGTGTTGCAGGCCTGAAATGCAGGAATTAATTATATACAATGAAATGACGTTGACCATACAAAGCATGAAATATCTTGGGTTCGTACTACTATCTGCAATGAAATATGAGTCAAAGAAAATGTAAGAATCACTTCAGAGGTTTATTAAATCCCCATTTTCCAGTGCTTTGCTTGGATGTTTTGCTCTACCATTGCACGACCTGCATCTAGTGTCTTAAAAGTAACAACGTTATTGAGGGCTATGCAATACTCAAAGGTGGGTTCAGCAGGCTGAGTTTGTCTTACATCATTTGAAGTATACTGGGGTCTCAGTACCACAGCTTGTGAACATCTTGCGCTGGCTCTGAGCAGTGCCATGCGGGATCCTGGCTGTAGGTTACTGCAGCTTGTCGAGCAAGAAAAGCTCTTTCCCTGTTTTTCCTAGCTGTGGCCCTGGGCTCCACCACCAGCCTGCTCGGCATTACTGGAGCCGCTTTCCAGCATGAAGACATGAGCCAAGGAGAGGGCAACTCTCCCAGTCAAAGATGGCAGGTATAATTGCACTGAAAATCACTGTAAATCTGCTCCTAAAGGATCCTGGGGCATGGGAGATGTCAGCCCCAGTCCCATACAGTGAAATATGGGAAGAGTGGAGTCAAGCTTCTCTCGCTATCTCTCTGTTGGGCTCTCATGCACAGATGCATGCTGCTTATACTCCCCCACATGTGGCTACACACACATGTACATTGTATATGTGTGGACACAGTACACGTACATGAGCGCACACACACACACACTTACAAGAGATAGGACAGATGAAGCTGTAGGGCTGATTCTGCAAGTTTTCCTCTTGGCATCAAGTCCACTCGACTGAGAAGACATTTCCTCATTAGCTGACCTCAGCTTTAGACAGCTGTGAGGCTTGGAGAGCATTCATGGCTGTATATGAAGGTATGCACAGTGAGTGTGTGAGTTTGTGTGTGTGCGTCTTAGTTCAAGGATCATACCAAAGTGTATGTATAAGTGTGTGTCAAAGAACGAAGACAAGGATAGAAAGTCCCAAAGCTCCCCAAAAGAACCAGATTGCAGATAAAAAATAATAATAATAATGTGGCTCAGGAATCCAAAACAAAACAAATCCACCAATTTATAACCAGCTATACTTGGAAACTGGAGTTCACTTTGAGTGACTTATTATGACTTAAATTTTGCTTTTGTTTGCACATATGTCGATCAAGACATAAGGCCACAGTGTGTATGTTTATTCACATAAATGAATATATCACCCAAAGCAACTGTTCATTAGTGTATAATTTACCTGCAACAACAAACCACTGTGTTTTCATAAGCTTGGAATGAGCACTTCATGTCTTCATAAGAGCGCGCCATCTCATGGAGGCCACTATACTTCACAACTATGTTGATACAGTAGCTCCAAGGGATAGACCGTATTATCTAGAGTATAAGTCACACTGGTCCAAAAGTGCCTCTTTAAGAGGGGAAAAAAACACATATAAGTCGCTCTGGAGTATAAGTCGTATTTATCACTTCATGCAAGAAGAACCAAAATGCATTAAATCACTTCATTATATGGCTGCAACGCTATGTGCGCTCTGATTGGCTGATTTCCGATGTGATATTTTCCCATATCAGACTGGTTACCATGACAATCAGTCCGGAATGCGTATCGCATTCATTACAAATGCACCAGACTACAAGTCGCAGTACCTCTCAAACTAGTAAAGAGAATGTGACTTATACTACAAAAAACATGGTACTTACTGTTGCATTTTGCAACGTGGCTGAAAGAGTGAAGAAAAAAGGAAGAGGAATCAGTGGTTGCTCCCCTATACACATTTACTGGTTGCTAGTGCAGGCTAACAAGTTTCAGACCCCTCATTTTTGTGAAGTGAAGGATCAAACATGTTGCTTATCACAAGAGATGTCAAGAAGCATGAATCCCCATCGCTAACGAAGGGAAAACGTGAAGGTAAAAAGTACAATTGCTTGAGATTGCAGAAATGCAATTTGCAACCTCACCACTAGGTGACAGTAAATCTTGCATACTGTAGCTTGAAGTTGTGGCTATTAAAAAAAGTTGCCTTTGTCTTTTGAAGAATGTCAAAACACCTTTTTGTTGTCCCAAAGCTACTGTATTTTCTGTATCTTTTTTGGGGCATGGGTGATAGCCAAGTGGTTCAGTGCACGTGTTTCTGGTGTGGAAGGTTCCTGATTCAAGACCACTCTTGCCCATTTTCCTTGCAATTTGCAGTTGCGTCAGAAAGGACAGTGTAAAACCTGTGCCAAATCAACATGCAGATTCACCTCAGATCAGGCTTAGATCAGATCAAAAAAAATAACTGCAACACCTGCTGCAGTGACCTTTGGCCTCTCCTCTCAAATCACAGCACAGCAGAGTTTCTGCAGGTGTATATGAACCGTGCAAGAGGTCAGCCAGCTTGACATGCATCTCTGAGCCATCAGTAGCTAACCCTGACTGCTCAGGATGCTGGACTCTGCATTCTGTGCTTCCAGTTGGAGAGTCACAGCTATGAGAGACAAGGTCTGTGTTTCAGCCTGCACCAATACAGAGCAGGAGAAATGAGGATATGTGAGAGATATGTGAGAGATAAATCACTAAGTGTCTCACCTTGGGTCACTGATCCCACCAAAGGCCGCCAGCAATCTCTATTTGAAGCACTGCCTTTGCTGCTCCAGGGCCCGCTCTTTGGTCATGCTATAAATCAGCATAGAGTTGAACTTCACACCCCCATCCCACCCATTCCTCTACTTCTCCCTCTTAAAAGGTACAAGAACAAACATCATTAAAAAAAACTTATGGCAAACAACCCTCTGCATTTGAGAAATAGTAAATGGACTGCATTTATATAGCGCTTTTCTATCTGCATCAGACGCTCAAAGTGCTTTACAATAACGCCTCACATTCACCCTGATGTTGGGGCCCTGCCGTACAAAGTGCTCACTACACACTGGGAGCAACTACGCGATTAAGGACCTGTGAAATACTACAAAATGAAAAAGTAAAGTAACGCATAATTTTGTAATTTGATTTTCCACTTTTTTGGGTTGGAAAATTTAGTATTCAAAGAGTTTGAGACATGCAAAATAAGCATTTGAAGAGTTCATTTCCAAAAATGAATTAACGCCATCTCTGACAAACTTGAACTAATCATGCTGTGTTGTTTTTGTATATTACATATTTTCAATGTTCACATTATTATTATTTTTTAAACTCAACACTCATCTTCATCAAAAAGTATCAATTAATTTACCATAGCAAATTCTGATAAATGCCAATGCCCTAGGTGCACAAAGCACCATAAATCCATACACCCACCCAGAGAAGTACCATGTAGCGACTCTGCTGACCTGAATGAATTCGTCAACCTTAATGGAATAAAGTGTGCGGTTTTTGCAGCATTGTTTAGAAACAGCACAGATTATTCTTTTAAGGTTGCTGAATTCATGGAGGTCTCTCAGGTCATTAAGATGACCCCTGGGTCAACAAATAGCCCAACCATGACCAACACTGCTGAACTGATTTGGGGAGATATCATGACAAGCATTTTCAATTGTACATCTGTTTCTGCCAAAACTCTACCTATGAACTTGGCAGGTTTTTTTTTTGCTTGTTTTTTTCGGGGGTGGGTGAAATATTTATACATTACAATAAATAAATAAAGTTAGATAAAATCATGTATGAAACACTAGTATATTCTAGCTACCTTTTATTTTTAAACTACCTTTCACAAAAAATAAAACATACTGCACATTGATTTATTAAATCTAGATAAACGATTTTCAAGGGGAAAAAAATGCATATTTGGATTTAACTGTTGTTGCAAAGGAACTCTTGATTTATTTTCCATTTCGATGCATTAAACCTTTAATCAGTGATTGCAGAAATTATAATGTTATTGTTGTGTGTTGGGGGGTTTGGCTGGACATTTTGGTGTTGTTTTCTTTTCTTTGCTCTCCAGGTGGTATGCAAACTGGTTTTTGTCTGTGGAGAAGGTGCTGGCAGAAGAGTCCTTCACCCTCATCAGCATGATTTGCAGCACCTGTGGATGATGCTCACGTGCAAACTTAAAGACTTTCAGCTGAAGCAGATAATGAGATGGCGTTCTGCATTTAAGCCATGAGTGATTCGAGCAGAATTGCCGGGAACTCGACCTTGTGACGTTCGTTTGTGAGACGCTGAGGACCGCGCCTGGGTTTGACACATCGTGCCTGTGAAGGAGGACGGGTGAGGGACACATGCTGTCAGCACACATCAGAGGTGATGATTGTCTGAATAAGTGTTAACAGTAATTTGGTATTTTGTTACGCAGTATATTTGAATATTGATGAGAACTGTGCAGCTCGCTTCTCACTGCCGTGGCGTATGGAATGATGATCCTCCACCTGTTGTGAGAAGCTGCTCATTTACATAAAGCTTAAATTCAGACCTGAATGTGTTGCTGATAGTGTGTGCCTTTGAAGGATATTTGTTGTAGCTGTTGACTTACCTCACCTTTTCCATCCTTCACAGAGTCAGTTTGTCGTATCCACCTGGGGGGTGTTCGGCGGTGAGTCTGGGTCCAGAAGCGCCGAGCTTTGATCCATTTGGGCGCTGGAGAGCGCGCCGTCCTTCACCTCGCCAGACAATCACACTTTTATGTTGTACACCAATTATTGCACAGGAGAAAAATAAAATTGTTTTGTTTTTGGAACCGCTTTCTGGTTATTTAGCACTGGGTTCAGTCAGACGCAGGTCCGCTCCTCAACCCGCGTCTGCACATAACAGTTATGGGATAAAACATTTGAATTTTAAGCAGCAGAAAATGAATGAATCAGATAAAACATTAAGTGATCGAAAAATTACTACAACAAAGAAGTGAATATAAAATATCAGAAAGCCACTGTGAATCGGGTATTAATGCCATTAGTCAACTTCAAGCTATGATGCTCACAGAGAAAGTGTTATGATTTGTTAGACTGAATCCAGAATTAGACATAAACCACAACATTAATGCAGTAATACCTGAGTTTATTAGTCAGGGGCGAAGTCCAAAAACAGGGAACAGTCCAAAATGTCAGTTATTAGGGAGAGGAGTGAAGGTCAAGAACACTTGGTAAACAGTGACAAGGCAAACCGAAGAATAATCCGGCAAGGAAGGTAGACCCTTAAGAAACCTAAATAGTGGCACATAACACAACAGGTAGCATGGACCACACCTACAAACACACAAGGACAGATCAGACAGAGTGAACACATTAAACTCTCCAGGAACAAGTGTGAATACAATCCAACCTAAACTGTTAATAACAACTTAACATAAAAACAGTGAAAGAGAAAGTGATACCCCCGTCACACATAGCCGGAATCACACAGAGTGGTGTCGGACTTATGAACTGGCGCAAGTCCGAAACGTGTTGGATTTCAGTTCCAAAATGTTCTCACAGCCATTTGCGGAAGTCAACATTGTTGGTCAAAATCTGCCGGCAGCCCCGAGTGTGACGCACATGTTCATAATTCTCCGGGTGCCATCGAGATGGGACACCTATCCGACAGCGATCCATGTGTAATCTGACGACCATCTAACCGCAATTTACATATTCCAATTGTGGCTAAACGGGATCTGTAATGATTTGAGCAAATACGAGGGAACCTCGAGATAGATCTGGCGCAGTATGCCTGCAGGTATGACCCGCAGTGCCACGTATAATAATAATGTCCCAGAGTGCAAAGGAACAGTTGAACTGTATGTGGCATGCTTCATCATGATAATAATTCATAATTATTATCATGTACAGTGAATATGGACAGCGTGAGATCCGTCCGGCTCCGAGCCTGACACGTGCAATGACGCATTACTGTGGAGCATAGCGAGGCAGCTGCCCGTGTTATGATAGAGATCGTTCACATTACTTACATCGCCCATGAAGCTCACATTATTTACGTTGCCCTGAAGCTCCGTACGCTGCAGCACTGGAGCTGAAGCTCCGTGTGCTCCGTGCGATGAAAATCTGAATGGGCTGTTATATCCACAATAGACCTTAGAGTACAGCTATTTATCCATTCTTTCCCATGGGCGTCATTGCACGCATCAAGCTCGGAGCCAGACGGATGTCACGTTGTAATAAATGTCCACCTTCACACTCTAGAGGAGATATCACATGGAGCCGTTACACCATTAATAAACATGCATCTTACCTCCAACAGCAGTCCAGGATGTTTCACAGCACACACATGGACATGAGGCCAGGACAGCAGCCTGCGGTTAGAATCCTCTCACCCAAAAGAAAATAAATAATTCCATGTAATAATCCAACCATCGCGATGTCCAGAGTTGCGTTCTGCTGCTGAAGTGGGCAAACAAAAAAAAAAGAAAGTTCCCTGGAAAGGTTCAGTCTGTGGGACTGTATCGCCCAACTACCAGCAAACTTTGGAGCGAAGCTGTCCACTTGTTCACGTGTGCCCCGTGCGTGTGCTTAGTGGCCCAGGCACACACACACACACACACACACACAGCTGAGTGATAATTACAGCCCCACACATGTGCGTGGAGCGCAGGTGTGCCATGCACACATGCGTGGACGTGCGAATGAGGAAAACAGCGCTCCGGTCTGCCCTGCAGACATATGGAGATCAGGCAGTCTGCAACGCCTTTTATGGCCATCTGACAGCAGTCTGCGTCGTCTACATACACTCTGGATGTGATCTGACAGGTGTGGACGAGGCAGTCTCTGTGCTCTGACACTGCTGGCCACGCCTTTTTTCCTCCAGGGGAGGTGATGGTCTAGTGGTTAAGGTATTGGGCTTGAGTCCAGAAGATCATGGGTTCAAATCCCCGCTTGACCAGAAAATCACTAAGGGCCCTTGGCCAAGGCCTTTAATCCCCTATTGCTCCCGGTGTGTAGTGAGCACCTTGTACAGCAGCACCCTGACATCGGGGTGAATGTGAGGCATAATTGCAAAGCGCTTTGAGCATCTGATGCAGATGGAAAAGCGCTATATAAATGCAGTCCATTTATTTCCAGACTGTGTTGGATTATGACAATATTTGCTGTGTCGGGCTTGCTTCCGGCAAATTCTTGCTATGTGTGACGTGGGGTCAAGCAGAATTCAAAAGGGGCTAAAATATAAAAACAAAAGAACAGTAGCTAGAAACTAAAGAGGAAATCAAGAATGAAAAGTAAAGGAACAGTGTCCACAAAACCCTAATATAAGAAAACTACTTCATTGAACAAGTATAACGCAGGACAGGGACCGGAGGTAGAACACAACAGAAAGATGGTGGAACAACACATTCTGCATGAATGGAGCCTTTGTGTTCCTGGACAGGTTACAATAAAAGCCAGATTGACCAAAATCTTCTTCAAAGACAGTAAAATCTACTGAACAGATTGAAAAGCACAATGTTCATGTAAAACATCAACAGAAGGGGACAAGTTGTGTAAAATGGGGACAGAAGACACTGTACAAGGACTAAAACTGGTGACTGATTACATTTACACTTCATGGCAAAACATCAGAATACCAAAAGGGTATGGGTGAGATTTTCTTTCTGCCTCACTAAGAAAAACATCACGTGTGTAGCTAAACGTGGACTGCAAACCCAGCATTCTTGATGAATAACTATTAAGCTGGATTCTTTTTTTCCACTTCTTGTCTTTGTTCCATATTTGACAAGTAGACTTCATTGTAGAAGAGGCATGACACTAGCACTCCTGTCAGTTTCTTTTTAGCTTTCATACTGACGTATAATTTCCTATTCAGTTACTTTTGTGAAGAAAAGTCATTTATAGACAGAGAGAAATGAGAAGAAGATTTTAAAATAATAAGAAGATTTTTCTTATTTTTAGGGAAGTGTTAGACATGTTGTGATCACATGTGGACTGTCTATGTTAATTTTAAACAAACTAAATAATAATAAATAGGCATACCCATGCACCAAGCATCCCCCACTGGCAACTTGTACCATGGCATTCAATCAGCTTGAGTCGGTCACACACTATGATCATGCCCAAACATGGGAACCCTTGAGCTGTTACACATATAAATGACAGAATGACATCAAATGAAATAACAAACAAAATAAATAAAAAGCAGGCTCCTGTATATGAGCATTTTTAAAATCAATGCCCATTAAACTCACAGTGAAAACTAATCTCTACATCATGACATAAATGAAATAAGAATATGGGTGGAAAAGCCAAAATGATGGATTGCATAAATAACAGCACCTGTTGGTGTAAGATAAGTAAATGATCACTTTTACAGCCAGCTTTCTTTCTTCAGACAATTCAGGGGACAGACACATGAGAGCCAAGTTGCTGATGGCCCATCCAAACTTCACATAGTGCAAAGCTAGGATGGCGTATGGACGAAAACGGTGAAACAGCGCGTTTGGACGAAAACGGCGAAACAGCGCGAAACAGTTCAGAATTAGCGCACGAAACATCGCACCGATGGGCAGGTGTGCACGAACCCGATGCAAGAGTTCATGCATGTGCCAGTGTCCATTGAGCAGGAACAGTGCCAAGTGCACAACATGGTGCCACTTATGTGGAAGAAATAAAAAACAGCTGGTACCTGTGGAACCACATCGCGCAGCATATGTGGAATAAAAAAAAACAAAAAAACAGCCGGTACGTGTGGGACCACATCATGCTGCGTATGTGGAATAATTTAAAAAAAAGAAAAAAAAAAAAAAAACACCACCCGGGACGCAAACTCGCACCTTTCAAAACTTCTGATTCCCAGTCAGAAACTTTACCACTGAGCTACGCAGCTGTTCTTTGAAAGCTGCGGGAAGCTGCCTCATATCAGGAAGGACATGAAAATATTATAAAAAAATAAAAATAAAATCCCACACCATATAAAAAGACCACTTTTATCAAGCGAGCAATACAAATATGATCCGTCTGTTCCTCTGGTGATGATCCATGGTCACAGACATACAGTCATGAAATGACATGAATGAGAAGCAGTGTGCTCTGATCATGTCCACATCTACTGGTCAGGTGCGTTCAGTCCGCCGCGCATGTTCTGCCTGACACGCGTGTTTTGTGGATGGTGGGCCGCAGCACAGACACCGCATCATGTGAAACAGAGCTCACGTGGGTGACGTGAAGGTCAGCTCGCCGGCTGCGTGTTCTGAACTGATGGTCCGTTTCAACCTGGGAGGCTGTTAGTGTCCACTCCCTGCGTGTGCGCACTGCAGCTTGTTGCCACCACAGTGATATATGTTTTTATTTATGTCCACGTAAATACAGCAATCAGACACATGCACCTCACAGTGGACAGTTGTTAGTCCATGACTGTCCAAACACAGCACATGTTTTCCTGCTGGAATGTGCAGAATGACAGATCACCACAGCTGCTTCTGTCGGAAGCCACTCCTCCTGTGAGTGGCGCGCACACACCCATGTGTAAGTGTGTGTGTTTGCAAAGTCACACTCATGGGGAACTGAGACAAATTTCACAGCAGTACAAGGTTACCTGCATGCTGTTGTCGTGTGAAGAGTGCGACTGGTCACACATTTTCTAAGTGCCATGTGAGCGGTGTTAGGTGTGTGTCACCTGGAATTTGGCTGGCACCTGCCGCAAGAGGGTGCGATGGGTTCACACAGCGCACACTTTGTCTTTCAGGTGGTTGTGTGCGCAAATAGTTGTAGCAACAGGTGTACGAGGCGTTGGAGGCAGGGACGACATTACACAGTTTGCACACGATTCCTGCATTATGCAAACTAAGTGTGCACTTTGTCCAAATTTCGCACTATGTGTGAAGGGGCCCTGAGTGTGTCTTGGACTTTTATTAACGATTAAAGTATTTTTTCTTGTGCTTGCATCCTTCTAAACGCTTTGTTTGTTTGTTTGTTTCAGTTCGACCATCATGATTTTATGTATGAAATTTTGACTGTTGACGCCATTGCTTGTCCTTCTTTGTTTATCCATTGGACTCCTACTGTAAATTTATTAAGCCACAATACTTTCAGTGTATATTTCGTTCTGCTGAAGCAGCAGAACGAAATATACATTAATCTATTGGTTCATGATATTGTGACGAAAAGTGCCTCATTTTCATCACAGCAGCACAAATTCATTCTCATTCATTCCGTGATGGCTGCACAAAATTAAAAGTGAAGCGGGGTGGGGAGGTGGTTATGGTTCAGGTGGTGGGAAGGAGTAAGATTAGGTTATGGTTAAGGTTAGGGTTGGGGGTGGGAGTAGGGTTAGGAATAGTGAGTTAAAAAAAGCTCTGTCACAAAAATTTGACTCATTTCGTCACGGGAGCACGAAAAAAAACTGTGAGACTAGGCTGATATATATATATATATATATATATATATATATATATATATATATATGTGTGTGTGTGTGTGTGTGTGTGTGTTGCACTTTTATCTGTATGTGGAACAGACGTTTTAGTGCAGCATTCTCTGGGGATGATTGTTAAATTCCAAAAATAAGCAAAATGGACAGACAAACATGAGATGCACACCATATTGTATGTTAATTGTTGGAGTTTGGGCAACAGAAAATGTCAGCCAGACATGGATTTCTGATCCATGAATTTTGAACCACTGCTGTAAAACGCAAATCCAATTTGTTTTTTAAATCAGCTCTTTAATTTAGAATTTTTGTACATTGTTGTAGTCAGTGGTGGACACAGCTAACCCCCCCAAAAATTAGCTTCCATAACCGCTAATCAGCCAACTAAAAAGTCAGTTTCGGTATTGCCTTCGGTAAACTCTCAGCTTCTGACAAGCCGATTTCGAGTTTAAACACCGCCGATGCTTCTGATAGAATCAAAGGCAACTACAAACCCAAACACAGCCAATGAGTCAGCGCTTCTGTCTTTGTGTGCCCTGCTTACTACTGTAGGGAAGAATCATTTACATTAACAGCATACAGTGGCCCAGCCATGAGGCAGATGTCTTGAAAAGGAAAGCAGGTTTGACTTATGGTTTTGATTTATAAACCAAATTAATCCAGATAGTTTAACCATAAAAGCACCATTAAAAAATCTCCTTTAACAGTGGAATATCCGGATAAAATGCTGAAACCGACTTCTTCTGAAACTTCTCTGTTCTCTCACGACGTCCTGGATCAATAGAGCCTGAAATGTGGAGGTTTTCAGCTTGAAACAGGCTGACGACGGCGCCTGGGACCGCTGCGCGACGTCTCGTTCCGTGGGAAGTCCTTAAAGCGACAGTATCACCTCAAAATCTCTCATCAGCCGTTAAAATTTTCACCGAAAACCAGCTTAATTTTTCTAACCGTGTCCACTTCGATGTGTCTCACAGGTTTAGAAAAAATTTTGATCAAACAAAGCGCCAGTCTCTCAGCAACTTCTCAGACAAAGAAATTCCGACGAGGGGCTGGACGACTCCTCCCACAAGGAGTGCTCACAGGCGGATGACGTCACCGACAGGCGTGGAAAAACTCACGAATGCGCACAAGGGTGCAAGCATGTCTGACGTAAAAACATATGAATGAAATCCATATAGTTTTTGAAAAAAATAAAAAGGACCTATACTTTATTGACAGACCTCGTACATTAGTGCCAAGTCTGTCATTTGTAAAAAGTGAAATATAACACATATCTTTTAATTTTAAAATAATGCACTAATTCTGAAGTTTTGAACATATTAACACACACAGATGACAAACTATCCGGATTCATTTGGTTTATAAATCAAGATCATAAGTCAAACATTCTTTCCTTTTGAGGACTTTGGCCTCACGGCTGGACTGCTGTATAGTGTAAAGGGTAATGACTTGATTTTGTTTCCATAGCAGCCTGGCAGCCAGGCCCCTTCTGCTGGGGTAGAGTTGAGCTCAGCTCCTCTTAGATGCCTCACTGCTGTAAAATACATAGCAAACAGGACCAACAGAGTTTATAAATGTTTTGAACCATTACTAACTATGTAAAAAAATGTCGATCAAAAAAATTGATCAAAAAAATTGACGATCACCAACAGCCTGTTCCAACAGAAAGAGAGATTCAAAGCAACCTGGAGACACCCATGCTCCAAAGACTGGCACCTTCTGGTCTACGTTCTGACCCGACAGCGTGATAGAAGAGACGTACTACATACCAGGGTGATGCCTAGCGCGGATTGCTATACGGATCATCGCTTGCTCCGTTCCAAGATTGCTTTCACTTTCAAGCCCCCTCCTAAGAAGAAAGGCCCACAGTTTAAGAAGCTACATGTCCACAAGCTGCAAGACATAGACACAAAAATGGAGTTCCAGGCCAAACTAGAGGAGAGACTGGGTGGAGAAGAAGGCCTGCCTGACGACCCTGAACAACAGTGGATGAGATTAAAGACCATCCTTCAGGAGACGGCAGCAGAAGTAGTGGGCTTCTCAGACAGGAAAAATAAAGACTCGTTTGATGAGTCTGATGCACAGATCCAGGAACTACTAGAAAAGAAACGTGCATGCCACAAGACTCTTTTAGCTAAACCTGATGACCACTCTGCCAAGACAGCTTACAGAAATGCCTGCTCCACACTGCAAAGCAAGCTCCGCATACTGCAGAACGACTGGTGGCTAGCTTTTGCGGAGAAGACACAACAGCATGCCGATGCCGGAGACATGTGCTCCTTTTATGAAGCCCTTAAGACCATCCATGGGCCAGCACATCAAGTGCAAGCACCCCTGTGCTCCTCAGACGGCTCCACCCTTCTGACGGACAAGGAAACCATTATGCAGCGTTGGTCAGAACACTTTGAAAACCTCTTCAGTGACAAGCGCACTGTGCAAGAGTCATCAATCGAGAAGATTCCCCAGGTGGAGGTGAAATGGGAACTTGATGACCCCCCAACACTTGAAGAGATCCGAAAGGCCACCACGCAGCTGAACCCAGGGAAGTCTCCTGGCATAGATGGCATCCCAGCAGAGGTGTACCAAAATGGAGGTGAGGCAGTCCTCGACAAGCTTCAGATTCTCTTCTCCAGTTCCTGGGAAAAGGAAATGGTTCCACATGACCTTCGGGATGCGGTCATTGTCTCCCTGTACAAGAACAAGGGCGACAACGATCAAAAAAATTGACGATCACCAACCAAATGACAATAGTACAGAAACAGCATTAGTGAAGGTTACAAATGATCTTCTTATGGCCTCGGACAGTGGACTCATCTCTGTGCTTGTTCTGTTAGACCTCAGTGCTGCTTTTGATACTGTTGACCATAAAATTTTATTACAGAGATTAGAGCATGCCATAAAGGCACTGCGCTGCGGTGGTTTGAATCATATTTGTCTAATAGATTACAGTTTGTTCATGTAAATGGGGAATCTTCTTCACAGACTAAAGTTAATTATGGAGTTCCACAAGGTTCTGTGCTAGGACCAATTTTATTCACTTTATACATGCTTCCCTTAGGCAGTATTATTAGACGGTATTGCTTAAATTTTCATTGTTACGCAGATGATACCCAGCTTTATCTATCCATGAAGCCAGAGGACACACACCAATTAGCTAAACTGCAGGATTGTCTTACAGACATAAAGACATGGATGACCTCTAATTTCCTGCTTTTAAACTCAGATAAAACTGAAGTTATTGTACTTGGCCCCACAAATCTTAGAAACATGGTGTCTAACCAGATCCTTACTGTGGATGGCATTACCCTGACCTCTAGTAATACTGTGAGAAATCTTGGAGTAATTTTTGATCAGGATATGTCATTCAAAGCGCATATTAAACAAATATGTAGGACTGCTTTTTTGCATTTACGCAATATCTCTAAAATCAGAAAGGTCTTGTCTCAGAGTGATGCTGAAAAACTAATTCATGCATTTATTTCCTCTAGGCTGGACTATTGTAATTCATTATTATCAGGTTGTCCTAAAAGTTCCCTAAAAAGCCTTCAGTTAATTCAAAATGCTGCAGCTAGAGTACTGACGGGGACTAGAAGGAGAGAGAGCATATCTCACCCATATTGGCCTCTCTTCATTGGCTTCCTGTTAATTCTAGAATAGAATTTAAAATTCTTCTTCTTACTTATAAGGTTTTGAATAATCAGGTCCCATCTTATCTTAGGGACCTCGTAGTACCATATCACCCCAATAGAGCGCTTCGCTCTCAGACTGCAGGCTTACTTGTAGTTCCTAGGGTTTGTAAGAGTAGAATGGGAGGCAGAGCCTTCAGCTTTCAGGCTCCTCTCCTGTGGAACCAGCTCCCAATTCAGATCAGGGAGACAGACACCCTCTCTACTTTTAAGATTAGGCTTAAAACTTTCCTTTTTGCTAAAGCTTATAGTTAGGGCTGGATCAGGTGACCCTGAACCATCCCTTAGTTATGCTGCTATAGACGTAGACTGCTGGGGGGTTCCCATGATGCACTGTTTCTTTCTCTTTTTGCTCTGTATGCTCCACTCTGCATTTAATCATTAGTGATCGATCTCTGCTCCCCTCCACAGCATGTCTTTTTCCTGGTTCTCTCCCTCAGCCCCAACCAGTCCCAGCAGAAGACTGCCCCTCCCTGAGCCTGGTTCTGCTGGAGGTTTCTTCCTGTTAAAAGGGAGTTTTTCCTTCCCACTGTAGCCAAGTGCTTGCTCACAGGGGGTCGTTTTGACCGTTGGGGTTTTACATAATTATTGTATGGCCTTGCCTTACAATATAAAGCGCCTTGGGGCAACTGTTTGTTGTGATTTGGCGCTATATAAAAAAACTGATTGATTGATTGATTGACAAGTCCGACAGTTCTAATTACCGGGGCATCACTCTCCTCTCAGTAGCAGGTAAGATTTTGGCTCGAGTGCTGCTCAACAGGCTTACCCCTACCATAGCGCATGAAAATACTCCCGAGAGTCAGTGCGGATTTCAGGCCAACAGGGGAACCACCGACATGATCTTCATGCTGAGACAGATCCAGGAGAAGTGCAGAGAACAGAACATGGCCCTTTATGCAGCCTTCATAGACCTAACCAAGGCTTTTGACATGGTCAGTCGTGAGGGTTTGTGGAAGATTCTTGCACGCCTTGGCTGCCCTCCAAAGCTCCTCACCATCATCCGCCAGCTGCATGAAGGCCAGATGGGACAAGTGAAGTACAACGGACTCAGCTTCCCCATCTCAAATGGCGTCAAACAAGGTTGCATCCTCGCGCCCACTCTGTTCTCCATCTTCTTCAGCATGATGCTTCGTGAGGCCAAAGAAGACTTGACAGATGGCATCTATATCCGCTTCAGAATCGATGGAAGTCTGTTTAACTAGCGGCGCCTTCTGTCCCACACTAAGATCACAGAACAGCTAATCATGGAGCTGCTCTTCGCAGATGACTGCGCCCTCGTCGCCCATATGGAGCAAGCCTTGCAGCACATTGTCAACTGTTTTGCTGAAGCAGCAAGAGCCTTCAGCCTCACCATCAGCCTGAGAAAGACAGAAGTGCTATATCAACCGGTCCCCCATACAGCATATACCCCACCCCAAATCAACATCGAGGGTACCAGCCTGAATGCAGTAGAGCACTTCATGTATCTCGGTAGTGTTATCTCAAATGACGCATCTGTTGCCAAGGACCTAGACAGTCGCCTTGCCAAGGCCAGCAGTTCTTTTGGTCGACTCTCAAAGAGTCTGGCAGAATCATGCACTGCGCCTTTCCACAAAAGTGCAGGTCTACAGAGCCATTGTGGTCCCTACCCTCCTGTATGGAGCTGAAACCTGGGTTCTGTATCGCCAGCAGATCAGATTACTGGAACGCTTTCATCAGCGTTGTCTCCGAAACATCTTTGGGATCAAGTGGCAGGACTACATCTCAAATGAGGACATCCTTACCAGAGCCAAATTGCCCAGCATGGAGTCTATTATACTCAAACAACAGCTTCGTTGAGCAGGTCACGTAGCCAGGATGGATGATACACGCATGCTGAAATTAATTCTCTTTGGCGAGCTCAAGGAAGGGAGACGAAACCAAGGGGCCCCCAAAAAGCTCTATAAGGACCAGCTGAAGAAACAGCTCTCCCTTGCAGGCATTCAGCATCAGTCATGGCAGCATCTAGCTATAGATAGACTCAGCTGGCATTCCAGCATCAAATCCCCCGCCTGAAGTTTGAGGCAGAAAGAAGTGAGGCCTCACGCTAGAAGCGTCAAAGACAGAAAGAGCGGGCAGCAGCACAAGCCCAGCCTACTCAAGTGTTCATTTGCCCCAAGTGTAACAGGTCTTGTGCATCCCGCATCGGACTTTTCAGCCACCAGAGGGCTTGTAGAAAATAAACAACAAAAAAAAAGGCCTTCCCACTATCCTCGCAAGCGAGGAAACTGCCAACAACAACAAAAAAAAAATGTTAGAGGTCTAAAAGTTATCGGAACTAAATTTATTGGAAGCTAATTGGTCCGCTGATGGTTTTTGAAGTTATCTGAAAAGCTAATCCGCTAACAGAAAATTTAGCTTCAATAATTAGTGGATTAGCAGAACTGTGCCTACCACTGGTTGTAGTGTGCTGTTATTGTTGGAGTTTCTTTTGTTTTGTGCACTGATTCCTGGGAAAGCCCTATATAAATTATTTATTAATATTAACAAATGCTTTTTTAATTACAGTTTTTCTCAATTACTAAAACACTAAACCCTGTTGTCTAAACCAAATATTCAGTTGCCTGAACCCAGTGATTGAATCACTGACTCTTTTGGCAAAACCATAAGCACTTTTCACCTTTTTAGACACAACTTGCCAAACATTTTCATTGTGACGCACCTGTGTTACATAATGGTGAGCACAGCTGGCAAAAGTCAAGCATAGTTAAAGCACTGGTGTCACCGGTTGAACACAACAACTCAAAATTTATGTGGCCAATGATGTGAGGGAACATATATATAAGCCAGGTCAGAGAGCACTTGTTTGTAAGGCACTACAATGGATAGAAATCTGAGAGGAGGAGTTGGTGGTCGAGGTGGTCGAAATGGTCAGCGAAGACAAAGAACAGTAATATTTGATCAAATCACAGGTACTGTGATTGACCATGTTCTTGTTCATGGTATGAGTATGAGAGAGGCCGGACAACAGCTACAACAAAACATCAGTAGATTCGCTGTGTCCACCAGAATCCGAAGATTAAGAGAAGGGAACACGTAATTACCTTTTCTGACATTATAGTATGTAAATGTTGACAAGAATTACTGTATGACTATACTGTATACTATACCACAGTATAGTGGAAGTAAATATATGTTTCAGTACATCACTGTGCCAATGCACTGTAGTATTGTAATGGAGGGTTAGTCTAACTGTTTTTTGGTCTCGTATTCATGTATATTTTTGTACTTTATTTTTACGAAGGCTTACTGTATACAAGTGTTAAATGCACATGATTTCTGTTCGTTTTTGAACTGTACAAGTGCTACTTGTAAATGCACAGCATTTCTGTTTTTTGTACTTTTTTTTTACAATGTACAAGTGCTAAAAGCAGTCTGGGACAGATTTGTTGACACACCACAACTTTGGGTGAAAAGAGAGACAAAACAAATTGAGTTGAGGTCTCACCCTGAGCTCCACGTTGCCCTTCCCCTTTTCTGCTGGTAGACAGCACAGACCAGCAGGCCACTTTGCAGGTGGCTTCTTCCTCTGATCACAAAATGGGGTCCGGTAGCTGAAAAGATTCATGAAAACAACCCCATGCTCTTCCAGAGGAAAAACTGATTTATTTGAGTCTCTGCAGTCAGCTGTTTGGGACTTTTCCTCTTCATTTTAATAATTAACGGTGGATTATCACACAGATGCTTTACAGATTTTTTGAGCCCAGTGCTGATCTCTGTTGATTCTATGTGGAACATTACACAATTATAGACGTTTGATTTTGGTGTACCCATACTGACCAGGTCCACATAATCAAAAGTCTACAACTGCTTTATTATATGGTAAACAAGAAAATTGGGAGTTTGTCAAACATACTAAAACTGAAAAATAAATCTCAAGTTTCAACTCTTTATTATTATTACTGTCAAACTGCACCAACTGACATCCCAACGATCGACTGGAGATGCCTGTTAAGTCCGTGACGAAGAGTCATCAGGCTTGTTTTCTTATAAAGTTCGCCATTCGTCTGTCCGTGTAAAATCGACCGAGTACTCCCCGTCAAGCATCCGTCTGTCATAAGTTTCAAAGTTGGGTGCATGTCCCTTTTCAGTGACGTACTTGTGAAACAGGTTAGCTGCTGACTGTGTACTTCTGCAGGTGTTCACATCTTTTTCATGTAAAATTCATTTTAACAGACGCAAAACTGTCTTCTGCCATCTTGTCAACAAACTGACAGCCAAAGTAGGTGTTGTATCGTATTATCTGATTGGTCGTTATCGAAAGAAGGTGTCGCTCGATTAGCTAGCGCTACGCTGCACGTGAGGTGTACTTGTTTCACACGCGCGGTCTACTCGGCTCCACAAGCGGTCAACTCGGCATGTGGTACAGCTCAGAAAGTGGTGAATGGGCCAATTAGAAGTTGGCAAAATCCCATACCATATAATAATTCCCAAAGTGGCAGAGTGGTCCAATGCAAACTTACAGTAAGTTTAGTTTTAAATCAGCGTACAGCAGCATTTATCTGTTTCCTATTCACGTTGTTACTTTGCTGTGAAAATTAACGTCTGTTTGTTTGTGTTGTAACAACTCGCAGACAGACATGAACATCTATTCATTTGTGGCACAACAACGCTCACACACAGACATGAACGTCTGTTCATTTGTGACGTAACAACGCTCACACACAGACATGAACGTCTATTCATTTGTGACGTAACAACGCTCACACACAGACATGAACGTCTGTTCATTTGTGACGTAACAACGCTCACACACAGACATGAATGTCTGTTCATTTGTGACGTAACAACACTCACACACAGACATGAACGTCTGTTCATTTGTGACGTAACAACACTCACACACAGACATGAATGTCTGTTCATTTGTGATGTAACAATGCTCACACAGACATCAACGTCTGTTTGTTTGTGGCGTAACAACACTCACACACAGACATGAATGTCTGTTCGTTTGTGGCACAACAACGCTCACACACAGACATGAACGTCTGTTCATTTGTGACGTAACAACACTCACACACAGACATGAACGTCTGTTCATTTGTGACGTAACAACACTCACACACAGACATGAATGTCTGTTCATTTGTGATGTAACAATGCTCACACAGACATCAACGTCTGTTTGTTTGTGGCGTAACAACACTCACACACAGACATGAATGTCTGTTCGTTTGTGGCACAACAACGCTCACACACAGACATGAACGTCTGTTCATTTGTGACGTAACAACACTCACACACAGACATGAACGTCTGTTCATTTGTGACGTAACAACACTCACACACAGACATGAATGTCTGTTCATTTGTGATGTAACAATGCTCACACAGACATGAACGTCTGTTCATTTGTGACGTAACAACGCTCACACACAGACATGAACGTCTTCATTTGTGGCATAACAATGCTCACACAGACATCAACGTCTGTTTGTTTGTGGCGTAACAACGCTCACACAGACATGAACGTCTGTTTTTTTGTGGCGCAACAACGCTCACACACAGATATGAACATCTGTTCGTTTGTGGTGTAAAAACAGGCACACACAGACATGAACGTGTGTTCATTTGTGGCACAACGCTCACACACAGACATGAACGTCTGTTCATTTGTGACGTAAGAACGCTCACACACAGACCTGAACGTCTGTTTGTTTGTGGCACAACGCTCACACACAGACCTGAACGTCTGTTTGTTTGTGGCATAACAATGTTCATGCACACACATGAACGTCTGTTCATTTGTGGCACAACGCTCACACACAGACCTGAACGTCTGTTTGTTTGTGGCATAACAATGTTCATGCACACACATGAACGTTTGTTTGTTTGTGGCGTAACAACGCTCACACACAGACATGAACATCTGTTCATTCGTGAGGTAAGAACGCTCACACACAGTCATGAATGTCTGGTCATTTGTGGCCTAACAATGGGCACACACAGACATGAACGTCTGTTCGTTTGTGGTATAACAACACTCACACACAGACATGAATGTCTGTTCGTTTGTGGCACAACAACGCTCACACACAGACATGAACGTCTGTTCATTTGTGAAGTAACAACGCTCACACACAGACATGAACGTCTTCATTTGTGGCATAACAATGCTCACACAGACATCAACGTCTGTTTGTTTGTGGTGTAACAACGTTCACACAGACATGAACGTCTGTTTGTTTGTGGCGCAATAACGCTCACACACAGATATGAACATCTGTTCGTTTGTGGTGTAAAAACAGGCACACACAGACATGAACGTGTGTTCATTTGTGGCACAACGCTCACACACAGACATGAACGTCTGTTCATTTGTGACGTAAGAACGCTCACACACAGACCTGAATGTCTGTTTGTTTGTGGCATAACAACGTTCATGCACACACATGAATGTTAGTTTGTTTGTGGCATAACAACGCTCACACACAGACATGAACATCTGTTCATTCGTGAGGTAAGAACGCTCACACACAGTCATGAATGTCTGGTCATTTGTGGCCTAACAATGGGCACACACAGACATGAACGTCTGTTCGTTTGTGGCATAACAACGGGCACACACAGACATGAATTACTGCTCGTTTGTGGCGCAACAACGCTCACACACAGACCTGAATGTCTGTTTGTTTGTGACGTAAGAATGCTCACAGACAGACATGAACTTCTGTTCGTTTGTGGCATAACAACGGGCACACACAGATGTCTGTTTGTGACATAAGAATACTCACACACGGGCATGAACATTTGTTCGTTTGTGGCGTAACAACGTTCACACACACACATGAACGTTTGTTCGTTTGTGGCGTAACAACACACACATATATGAACATCATGAACATCTGTTCATTTGTGAGGTAAGAACGCTCACACACAGTCATGAATGTCTGGTCATTTGTGGCCTAATAATGGGCACACACAGACATGAACGTCTGTTCGTTTGTGGCGTAACGACGGGCACCCACAGACATGAGGGTGATTCTTTAACTACGGGCACTATTCGCCTTGTAAATGTAATTTCCACCACACCATTGCCTTACAATATAAAACGCCTTGGGGCAACTGTTTGTTGTGATTTGGTGCTATATACATGTGCTCTGATGTCACTGTTTATCTCCATAGAAACTACCCAAACAATCTTTCATACAAACTGTTTAAAGGGACATTACAGTGTTGTGGTGGAAATTACGGCAATAGTGTGGGTCAACTACATTTTGTTTAAAAAAATCACAACAGTTGTATGACATTGAATACCCCAATTATGTTTTGATTATTTTACTGATATTTTATTCAGAGATATTTTAAAACATTAGAAAAAACGTTTCTTTACCATTCATTTTTATCATTGAAGACCAAAAGTCTGGGTGTGGGACAAGCACAAAACGGCAATATTTGCATATAATGATGCTGAAAAAAGGTGAAAAAGTCATCATAGACTACTAGAATTAATTTCTTAACACACTTTCATTGTAAAGATAACTATAAAAGTGTGAAATTTCCCCCTTTTTTCTGTTTTTCATACAATATGATCAAAGGACATAATAAGTGCCCGTAATCTAAGAATCACCCATGAACGTCTATTCGTGACAAAAGAACGCTCACACACAGACGTCTGTTTGTGACGTAAGAACACTCACACACAGACGTCTGTTTGTGACGTAAGAACACTCACACACAGACGTCTGTTTGTGACGTAAGAACACTCACACACAGACGTCTGTTTGTGACGTAAGAACACTCACACACAGACGTCTGTTTGTGATGTAAGAACGCTCACACACAGACATGTCTGTTCATTTGTGACGTAAGAACGCTCACACAGTAAGTTTAGTTTTAAATCAGCGTACAGCAGCATTTATCTGTTTCCTATTCACGTTGTTAGTTTGCTGTGAAAATTAACGTCTGTTTGTTTGTGTTGAAACAACTTGCACACACAGACATTCATTTGTGGCACAACAACGCTCACACACAGACATGAACATCATGAACATCTGTTCATTTGTGAGGTAAGAACGCTCACACACAGTCATGAATGTCTGGTTATTTGTGGCCTAACAATGGGCACACACAGACATGAACGTCTATTCGTTTGTGGCGTAACAACAGGCACACACAGACATGAATGACTGTTCGTTTGTGGCGCAACAACGCTCACACACAGACATGAACGTCTATTCATGACATAAGAACGCTCACACACAGATGTCTGTTTGTGATGTAAGAACGCTCACACAGAGGCATGAATGTCTGTTCATTTGTGACATAAGAACGCTCACACACAGACATGAACATATGTTCATTTGTGACGTAAGAATGCTCACACACAGACATGAATGTCTGTTCATTTGTGACGTAAGAACACACACACAGACATGAACATCTGTTAGTTTGTGACATAAGAACGCTCACACACAGACATGAATGTCTGTTCATTTGTGATGCAACAACGCTCACACACAGACATGAACATTTGTTTGTTTGTGGCATAACAACGTTCACACACACACACACACACACACACACACACATGAACGTTTGTTTGTGACATAACGCTCACACACAGACATGAACTTCTGTTTGTTTGTTACGTACGAACGCTCACACAGACATGAACTTCTGTTTGTTTGTTACGTACGAACACTCACACAGACATGAACTTCTGTTTGTTTGTTACGTACGAACGCTCACACAGACATGAACTTCTGTTTGTTTGTTACGTACGAACGCTCACACAGACATGAACTTCTGTTTGTTTGTTACGTACGAACGCTCACACAGACATGAACTTCTGTTTGTTTGTTACGTAAGAACACACACACAGACATAAACTTCTGTTTGTTACGTACGAATGCTCACACACAGTTTTAAATCAGCGTACAGCAGCATTTATCTGTTTCCTATTCACGTTGTTACTTTGCTGTGAAAATTAACAGCTGTTTGTTTGTGTTGTAACAACTCGCACACACAGACATAAACGTCTGTTCATTTGTGACGTAAGAACGCTCACACACAGACATGAACATCTGTTCATTTGTGGCGTAGCAATGATCACACACAGACATGAATGTTCATTTGTGGCGTAACAACGCGCACATACACATGGATCTTGGTTCATTTGTGGTGTAACAACGCTCACACAGACATGAATGTCTGTTTGTGGTGTAACAACGGGCGCACACAGACATGAATGTTTGTGTGTTTGTTGCGTAACAATGCTCACACACAGACATGAACTTCTGTTTGTTTGTGGCGTAACAACGGGCACACACAGACACGAACGTCCGTTTGTTTGTGGCGTAACAACGGGCACACACAGACATGAACTTCTGTTTGTTTGTGGCGTAACAACGGGCACACACAGACATGAATTTCCGTTTGTTTGTGGCGTAACAACGGGCACACACAGACATGAACTTCCGTTTGTTTGTGGCGTAACAACGGGCACACACAGACATGAACTTCTGTTTGTTTGTGGCGTAACAACGGGCACACACAGACATGAATTTCCGTTTGTTTGTGGCGTAACAACGGGCACACACAGACATGAACCTCTGTTTGTGGCGTAACAACGGGCACACACAGACATGAACTTCTGTTTGTTTGTGGCGTAACAACGGGCACACACAGACATGAACTTCTGTTTGTTTGTGGCGCAACAACGGGCACACACAGACATGAATGTTTGTTTGTTTGCGACGCAAGAACGCTCACACACAGACATGAATGTTTGTTTGTTTGCGACGCAAGAACGCTCACACACAGACATGAATGTCTGTTTGTGGCGTAACACCGGGCACACACAGACATGAACATCTGTTCATTTGTGGCACAACGCTCACACACAGACATGAGCGTTTGTTTTTTTGTGGCGTAACAATGCTCACACAGACATGAATGTCTGTTCATTTGTGATGTAAGAACGCTCACACACAGACATGAATGTGTTCATGTGCGTTTTTATGGTGCAGTCTTATTTGACAGCACTCTCTTATTTGTTAAAGACATGTATTCATATATATTTGCTTGACGTGAGCATGGTCGCTCATTGTATTTTATCTGGAGCTGACATGAGGAACAACTCCAAGTAGTCACGCTATCATGATTGCTTGATTAAAGAATGCTTTAAGAGTGACCCGGCTCGGTTTTAAATGCATACTGAAAGTAATCAAACCCTGTTAGGAAGTTTCCACCTCTTGCATTTTTTTTTAACAAAAAGGCAATTTAATGGTGTGCTTCTCATTTCAAGTGTAAAGAAAGTTTGTGGCTGTGAATTGTGATTTTTTTTTTTCGTATATAAGTCACACCAAACTATCAGTCACAGGGCCTCTCAAACTTGTAAAAAAAAAAAAAAAATACACGACTTATACTCCGGAAACTATAGCTCTCAGTGTATCAGTGGTTTTAATATTTCAAACAGTATAAGTCGGAACTGTTTGAGTGGTCGTGTGAGGACTTTTCTAAAACGAAATATGTTATATGTTATGTGTTATATGTGCCTCTGTATTTATGTGGACCATCCTGAATGAAGATAAATTTTAATATTATTGTTATTAGTGTACCATTTTGTAGTGCAGCTTTAGCTTCTGCTGCTACAATGATTAGCTCTTTCACCGTCAGCTCTAACACACATCTTCTTCTATGTTTTCTGTGGTTACAGTGCTACATACAGGCCTGGCATATGTACTACAGTTTTTTTTTTTTTTTCAGTGGTTATAGGATTTTTATGTGTTCCCATGTTTTTCCATCAGAACATTAACTGAAAGGAGAATGTGCTAAAAAGCATGAAGAATGAAGAAAGAACGACGCTCTGGATATAATTCACACAAAAATTAACATCCAAATAGGAATGGGAAAATCAGTCATTTCCTCCTCAAAAGGATTTGCATCGACCATACAAGATGTTCCTAACAATAGTCAGGAGGAGAAACTGTACGGTCCAGTTGGGCTTCAAATATGTTCAGAATGGAGGAAAAGAGAAAGAGAAAAGAAAGAGGAGAAAGTGTCACAGAGAGAGTAATTTTACTTCTGCTATTAACCTGATGTGATTACACCAGCCTGATGGGCTGCCTTATTTCATGGCATATTAAATTCAAATGTGGCTCAAAGGAAGGACAGCGGAGAGGTAAAGGACTCTGTCATCTCTCTGAAGCCTCAGCGGGGCCAGAAGCTCGCCACTGCTGCAGCAAACAAACAACGCACAGCAACGGACGGCGTTTGTGTCCACTTACGCACACATGGTTAACATCAATCACTGGCAAGAACCAAAATTCCAGCAAAAACCAATGGTTTCCAAATTCCAAAGTCAACATATTGAAAATAACATTTGCCTTTCGAAAATGACATATTTGATTTTAATGTAGGTCATGCAAGCTGAATATATGTGCAGTAATGGTACCCTGCAGTGAGTGTAACAAGAAGACCATCACGTGTTTTTTTTTTTTAATTCATTGACAATAAACCAGTGTCTAACTGCAGGATTTCAGGGAGGCCATTGATTTTTCAGGCATAAGGTCAGTGTTTATGGAAGGGTGGTTACAAGGGGGAAACAGTTGTTCCACTTTAGGAACAGCAAGAAAGCATGATAAACAGATTTCACGGTGATAACTGACTTTTAGTCTTGTTCCAGAGAATTTAGAGTAACACACAATGTGAGCATGAAATATTTCTTTCAGATTTCACACACATTTTTAATTTTTTCCTCTGCATTTCAATGGAATATTTAATGAGTAGCAGTGGTCTTGTGGGTGCCAGACCTAGGCTTTGGAAATTAAAGAAACTGGCAGACAAGCTAATTTCAATCTACATGTAATTTTAACAATGCACACATCTTGAGAGAGAGAGAGAGAGAGAGAGAGAGAGAGAGAGAGAGAGAGAGAGAGAGATTGAAGGAAGGAAGAAGGGTCTGTTTCAGTGATAACACCTAAATTGGATATTATATAGGCATGGGCAAAAAAAAAAAAAAAAAAAAATTGTTGCGGATTAATCTGGTGCATCATTCATTGATTCATTTTTTGAACCCACCTATTCCAGTTAAGGGTCACGGGGGGGGACTCCAATCTATCGCAGAGCCACATATAGACAGAAACACATTCCCACTCTCACCTACGGTCAATTTAGAGTCACAGGTTCACCAAACTCGCATGTCTTTGGAAGGGGGATGAAGCTGAAGCCCCCAGAGGGAACCTACACAAATAGGGTGAGAACATGCAAACCACTAAGGGAGGTGATGATCTAGTGGTTAAACAGTGGGCTTGAGACCACAGGACTTTCACTTCAAACCCTAGTCAGGCTAGAAAATCACTAAGGGCCCTTGGGCAAGGTCCTTAATCCAAACGTTGCTCTATTGTAAAGGGCTCTGAGCTTCTGATTCAGATGGAAAATTGCTATATAAATACAGTCCATTTTATTTAACCTGCTGTGCTTCCCTCTGGTGCATCAAAGTTTGGCTGGAGAACAAATGGCTGGAAAACAAATTTCACCTGCTGGTGGAAGATAGATGTTACTATTGAGAGGTGAAGCTTGACCGTTTACCTGCCTGGCTGATTACTAGAGTGGTTCCGTGTTGTGGTGTAAGGAGCGACTTGCAACAACTTGCATAGTCAACGTATGCACTCAGACTTGACTTGTTACATGATAACATTCATGGTTTTTAAGTTATGTGTCCACTAAGGGTGTAATGGTACATGTATTTGTATTGAACCATTTCGGAACGGGACGTTTGATTTGGTACAGGGCTGTGCACGGGTGAGTTTGAGTTGCGTGTGTTTACATTCATTGTTGCCAACTTAGCGACTTTCTCGCTAAATCTGGCAACTTTCCAAACCCTCTTGACAACTTATTTTCTCAAAAGCGACTAGCGACAAATCTAGCTACTTTTCCTGGCATTACTGGAGACTTTTCTGATGTTTGGCGACTGAAAGTGAAAGTCTGTTGTCACCGAGCAGCAGCGGGTCTCCTCCTCCTCTGCTGCCTGCAGCAGGCTGAAAGCACTGAACAGAGGGATATCTACAATCCTCCTCACTCAATCCACTCACTACTGACATCGTTTGCTGCACTGTGATTAAATAGTCCCCCTTGAGAAGTTATTTTATTTTAATAAGTGATGGCCGTTTTTAATGGCAAAATAAATATACAAACCAAGAATCATGTTTATTTGTGGTTCTAAATATTTTTAAGGTGGTTTTACTCACTTTTTTGCCTCTCCCACAATGTTTTTGTTTTCTAAACTTTATTTAAATAGCTAAATTAACAAACATTAAATGGACAGTTAATAGAAAGAGATGGAAAATAAAATAAATTGTACAAATGTAAAGGGATTCTTTAACATTAACTCTCTTTTTAAAATAAATCCCTTATACTGTAGAGTGTGACAGTTTTGGACAGGTTAATTTTTCTGGCAAAAAATATGAAGATTGAATAAAAAGGAACAGGGCTTCATGCTGGAACCGTTGTGATTTTGTTAAAAGCTGTTTACTTGGAATGTTTTTGTTTTTTTTATAATATTTTATACATTTGTCGTTTATTTGAGAACATTTGCATTCATTCATTCATCTTCTACTGCTTAATCCAATTAATGGTCGTGGGGGGCTGGAGCCTATCCCAGCAGTAATAGGGCGTGAGGTGGGGTACACCCAGGACAGGACGCCAGTCTGTTGCAGGGCCACAAACAGACAAACAAACACAGACACACCCACACACACACCTAAGGACAATTTCAAAGATTCCAATCCACCTAACCCGCATGGCTTTGGATGTGGGAGGAAACCGGAGCACCCGGAGGAAACCCACACAAACACGGGGAGAACATGCAAACTCCACACAGAAAGGCCACAGGAATTGAACCCACAACTTTCTCGCTGTGAGGCAACAGGCACTAAGCCACTGTGCTGCCCTTGAGAACATTTTATTTCACTTATTACCAGGCAGCACTTTGCAATTACTTTATTTTCTTATTTGTATAATGGTACAATAAATTGTAGATTTAAACAACAAGCAAATTTAGGTTTTGCATTTTGTTCCCCTACTGTACCGAAAATGAACTGAACCGTGACCTCAGAACTGAGGTACATACTGAACTGTGATTTTTGTGTATCGTTACACCCCTAGTGTCCACACACTCACTGCATGTTACAGTGCATATGATTAGCTTTTTCCAAATCCTAGGAAGAAGACATTTTTTGTTTTAAACCAGCTCCATTTAGTACTAGTGGACAACACAGCATACTATTATTACCCAGGTAGTGAAGGGACGTTCATGCTGCCACTTGACTTTACTAAATACAGCAAATGGAAGTGTAAGAAGAAGGTGGGTGCATTGCACTCATCAGAGCGTATTTAAAGGAATTCATTTGAACTCCAGGAAAAGCTGGACTTGTGACGCCTCATTTCACAAATGTACCTCACACGCTTTGGTCCACAGTTTTACAGCACTTCATCATTGGCAGAAACTCAGCTGCACTGTAATGTTTAGAGGAAATGAAGTTAGAAGGCAAATTCATCATTACTCTTCAGATGAAATCAGATGAGAGCGCACATTCAAGCATCGTTATCCAGACTGGGCTTTTATGAGCAAACACTGTGCTTTCATATGGGATGCATAATAAGCACCTCTATCCTCTGGGAGCGTGTAGCCATTAGTGCAGCCGTATTGTGATCAACCTCTTCTATCAGCGTGTATCTACACCGGCTATCAGCTCTGTGGGTGGAATAACAGAACAGGACAGCACGTTCAGACAAAAACCCTTTCAGAGTAATGATCAAAAAAAAAAAAAAAAAAAAAACAGCTGACAGTGCCACAGCCTGATAATTATATACAACATGTTATGGCCATCATTTCAAGAAAATGTCGGCACAATCACATTTTATAGTATAGTGAAAACATACAGGTCAGTGTATGAAGAACACAACTAAGTAGATAAAGACGAAGAAGAGGACAATGCAAATAAATGTAGTATGTTAATTGAAGAAGGTACTTCAGGATTCCGGACACTTTGGCGAGGAAGCTTGCCTGAGGTGAAGCATTACAGTGCCTACTGCAGTACCACTTTCTGCTAATCCTGCTCTTACCACAAGATCTCCAAAGACACACCCCTATACACACACTACAAAATCTTGTGGCCATGCTGTGCATTTTATGTGTTATTACCCTGCATGCCGCCACATGAGCAAGATATTGAAATTGGTCGTGTGTGTGTGTGTGTGTGTGTGTGTGTGTACAAAATAACAAGAAATGGCTGGACAGATTTTCACCAAACTTGGTGAAATATTACTTGGTTAGTGCCTCCAGATGACTTTTCAAATAGATTGGTCAAAGGTCAAGGTCAACAGCATTCAAAAACATTGCCCACAAAACATGAATCGTTCCTCTAACAGTGCGGTCATATATTTGATCAAAAGCTCATACTGATTGATTGGTAATGTGACTTCATGATGAAGTCAACAGAACTCATAATACAGTATGAAGTCATATATTAAAACAACACATTTGTTGTAGTGTAGTAGATGATCTAAAGTTCATATTGATTAACAACTAACTTTCCACCATTTACTACAAATGAAGTCATAATGACATAATGATGTCTTCACGATCCAGAAAACACATTTTAATAGTTCTCTTTAATAATATAAACATTTGTCTCATTGTGCACAGCATGCAGGGTATGCTTTCATTTAAAAGGTTTTTATGAAAGGCTTGCAAAGCAAGAGCCATGTACAACATCACCACTGAACAAACTGATCAGAGCTAACTTATGATTGATACAAACTGCTATATTAGAAACTAAACAATCAACATATGGTTACTATTAAACACTAATATGAAGTTTTATATCACATACTCTTGGTCGCATGACCTTTGACCTTGGGTGACTTTTAAAGGTCAAACTCAAGATCATGTGGTTTAAATCAAACTGTTTTGAGCCAATATGGATTAAACTTGGTGGAAGGGTTATGAATCAATCTAAAGTGAAGTCTACATAGAACCGTACATTTTGATAACACTGAATCATAAAGAAATAACTTGCATGAAGTGCAGTGTCAGTGTCAAAAATCATATTCTCCCCTTGTTTCTGTGGGTTCTCTCCGGGTGCTCCGGCTTCCTTCCACATCCAAAGACATGCAGGTTAGGTGGACTGGAAACTTTAAATTGTCTATAGGTTTGTTTGTCTATGTGTGGTCCTATGACAGACTGGCATCCTGTTCAGGGTGTACCCCGCCTCACGCCCTGTGGCTGCTGGGACAGGCTCCAGTACTCTGTGACCCTTATCTGGAGTAAGCGGTTGAAGACAAGTGAGTGAGTTAGTATAAACATGTAAGGTGTAGGTTTACATTCTCTCTAAGTGGCACTTCTTCCTTTTACCCAAGGTCAAAATATGGCCAACAAGTATTGCGAAGGTCTTGCGTCTGTCCGTCCATCCATCCATCCATCCATCCATCCATCCATCCATCCATCCATCCATCCATCCATCCATCCATCCATCTGTGCTCAGCATAAGTGTCTTCACTAATTTCTTTGTAAATTTAAGATTGCGGTCTTGCGGTTTCTACTTCCTGTTTCCTGTTTGGTTTATATGCTAGCAACAGACTCGTGTTTTTCTATCAGCAGCAGGCAGAAGTTTTCTTTAAGACAGTAAGTGAAGTGGTTAAACCAGAAATATGCTGATACCAAAAGATTGTGTACAAGGCAATACTAACTCATGAAAGGTGCGTTTACTGTGCTCAGAAATCCAAAGCCTCTTCAAGAGTATTCATGCTAACCACTTCCATTGGTTGCAAGCAGGCAAAGTGGTTAGTGTATTTACCTGGTCTAGTGGTTAAGGTGTTGGGCTTGAGTCCAGAAGATCATGGGTTCAAATCCCTGCCTGACTGGAAAATAACTAAGGGCCCTTGGGCAAGGCCTTTAATCCCCTATTGCTCCCGGTGTGTAGTGAGCGCCTTGTATGGCAGCACCCTGACATCGGGGTGAATGTGAGGCATAATTGTAAAGCGCTTTAAGCGTCTGATGCAGATGGAAAAGCGCTATATAAATGTAGTCCATTTACCTTTGCTTGTATTTTGATTGTTTTAACCTTTGTTTAGAATATGAATATTTTCTTGAACAAAGATGTTTTAATTTAAGAATTACCGTAATTTCCAGACTATTAGCCGCTACTTTTTTCACACGCTTTGAACACTGCGGCTTTTACAATGATGCGGCTAATTTATAGATTTTTACAGACTTTTTCAGAAGTCCAAATACATCAATTAATGCTGTCAATTGATTTCCTGATAGCTGCGCTCCTCATATGGTGTAAATTCACACACAGTGTAAATATAAGGTCTTACATGTTCATTTTGGTGAAGAAAAGTCCCTCTCCGGTGCCAGAGTTGCGCTGTCAGTGGAGAGGAGCCTTCTCCCCTTACCTTTCCCACCCCAGTTCTCTGTCTTGGCGCAACAAGTTGAAAAAGTCACAGCGCCTCATTAACGTCTCACTTACCACAGACTTCATCCGATCCTGGCTGCACACGATGAAATCTCACTTTGTGGGGTAAGGATGATTCTGAGAAAGCTCAGAACTATACAGGAGGACCTGCAGGGCAGCAAGGTCCTCCTGCTCAAGCCAGCACATGTCCAGGCCCGTTTGAAGTTCACCAGTGACCATCTGGATGATCCAGAGGAGGCATGGGAGAAGGTCATGTGGTTAGACGAGACCAAAATAGAGCTTTTTGGAATCAACTCCACTTACCATGTTTAGAGGATGAGAACAACCCCAAGAAAACCATCCCAACTGTGAAGCATGCAGGTGGAAACATCATACTCTGGGGGTGCTCTTCTGCAAAGGGGACAGGATGACTGCACTGTACTGAAGGGAGGATGGATGGGGTCATGTATTGCGAGATTTTGGCAAACAACCTCCTTCCCTCAGTAAGAGCATTGAAGATGGGTCATGGCTGGGTCTTCCAGCATGACAATGACTGCAAACACACAGCCAGGGCAACTAAGGAGGGGCTCTGTAAGAAGAATTTCGAGGTCCTGGGGTGGCCTGGCCAGTCTCCAGACCTGAACTCAATAGAAAATCTCTGGAGGGAGCTGAAACTCCAAACCTGAAAGATCTAGAGAAGATCTGTATGGAGGAGTGGACCAAAATCCCTGTTGCAGTGTGTGCAAACCTGGTGAAAAACTACAGGAAACGTTTGACCTCTGTAATTGCAAACAAAGGCTACTGTACCAAATATTAACATTGATTTTCACAGGTGTTCAAATACTTATTTGCAGCAGTAACATACAAATAAATTACTAAAAAATCATACATTGTGATTTCCGGATTTTTTTTTTTTTTTAGATTAAGTCTCTCACAGTGGACATGCACCTAAGATGAAAATTTCAGACCCCTCCATGATTTCTAAGTGGGAGAACTTGCAAAATCACAGGGTGTTCAAATACTTATTTTCCTTGCTGTAATGGCTAAGTGGATCTTTGTCATTTGATTGGTGTTTGTGTGTCATGTGACATGTATTATTCATCCCATTTGTGTTGCATTGCATTTAGCATGCAAATTTGGTTCCATTTACCATGCAAATTTGGTTCCATACCTTTTGGACCATTGCACGCTGCAACCACCTACCACTCACACCATGCAAGTGCACACTAGTGGGGCCGGTGCAAAGCTAAACATGGCAGAGTTTGTTTTACTGACGGATGGCGATTTGAAGGAGCTAATTGACAGTACTAATTCTTCTAACACAAAAACAAAAAACAAAAAAAAAACAAATCCATAACACCGTAAGCCATCTGGAGGCATGAAGAGCTGTTAGGATGAAGAGGATGAAGTTAGGATGAAAAGCTGAACAAATTTCTGATGCGATTTTTCGCTGGAGTGAGGAAAGTGCAGACGGCAGTCTGTACATGGCATCACTGACTACATCATCAGAACTGTTGTTTGCAAGTTGACTGAGAACAATTTTGGACTCCTATTTAAAGTTTGTTGGACTGCTGACGTCAAAGCACCAGTGACGAACACCAAATGTAAGTCCTTGTTCTGTTCTGTATAAATTAATAAAATATCAAATGACAAGAATCTATTTTCACCGTTATATGAAACAAATAATACATTTTTTATTCATTCTTTCAATGGAATTCGCCGAGTTGAATGGTACATTCCATCTTTCACCAAATGTAATATTCATATCATTGAACTCAAACATCCATTATTTGTATATTATCACTCAGCCTTACTCTGAAGTAAAATTTCACCTGAAGTGTTGATGAAAAACATCCTTGCGTAATTTTCATGGTTCATGCCTGAAATCTTTTTATCAATTTTGTTTGCTTATGTATTGATTAATTTTTGTTTTTTTTGCCTTTCGTCATATGGAAATCAGCTGAATGAAACACCCATTCTGTCTCCACATTTTTAGGACCCAGTGTCAATATCAGGTAATGCAACGCTTAAAAACCAGCCTGCTGGAAGTTAGCCCACACCCACTGACCTGTGACACTGATGCTAGTCCAGGTCAGGTCATTGCCCTGAGTCCTGGTTGGCAACCACCCAGGCAGACAGGTGCAAATCCCCTATGCACATGTGCATTGAGTAGTGATGGAAAAAGTGACAGGCTGTGTGTCACAGATGTACATCATCATCCATGTGCAGAAATGAACAGATGAATGAACAGAATCCTGATTTGAGGTTGGTGTGACGCGTGGAAAAGAAAAGCAGAGGGAAGAGAAACACGACACATACAGAGTGTATACACGTTACTCCAGGCTCACCACATGTGATTACAGTGTGATGTTTAACACACCAATTAGAGCTTTTACGGAACGCGGGGGCGACTGTGAAACAAGGCTGCACAGCTGTCCTCTCTGCAGGTTTGCCCCTTACACACCTTCATTGTAAAAGCACGTTCCTGATAAGGCCCTGTGTGAGTTTATCAGTGCAGAGAAACTGAGGAGGAGCTTTTGAAGAAAACCACAGCAAACTAGACTGAGGACACTGCAAGCGCTGCGGAGAAGCCTTCACAGTGACACACTCGCTTGACTTCAGAGCCACTCTGCGGCACTGCAAACATGAGAACAAAAAAACCCTCACAGATACGATGAAGGGCAACGTGGTGAAGGCTAAACTACAGTGGCAACGCCCACTCCCACAGCTACCAGCTGTGTGTGAACACGGGGGCCTGCAGTCTACTTCTCCCCTCTGACAGGCCTAATCCCTTTGGTAGAGCCCAGACACAGAGGAGAAGCCCAGGAGGAGCAGGGAGGCCCATCTCTGTCAGCCTGGACACAAATGCTGCTTCTACAGACCTCATTTTAATTAGGCTGCAACATGATTTATGAAGGGTGCAGCCCCTTTCTATTTTTCAGAAAATTCATTTGTGTTGAAATGTAGCTATTATAAAGCACCTTTATTTCTGTGGTATACCACAAAATTACAGCAAATTTATTCATTTGTTTGGGGGCGATTCCAGAGCAAATATACTGAATTTGCTCTGTGAGATTTTGCAGACAACATGAGAGGGAAGAAGATGCAAAATGTTCAAAGTTCATGCTGCATTCAATGGAAACTGGGAACTGACATCTTACATTGAGGAAAAATAAAGCTCTATTTGCGACCGTATAACCAGCATGAACATCTGCAAATCATCAGACACAACAAGGTTATTCCCTAATTATGGATCTAAACATCTGAGGAATGTTTCCAACACTTTGTTGGATCTACACCAAGAAGAATTAAGGCAGTTCTGAAGGCAAAAGTGGGTCCAACCTGGTACTAGCAAGGCTTACCTAATAAAGTGGCTGGTGAGTTCAAGGATGTTTATATATATATATATAAATTTATTTAGTTTAGTTTAGTTTAGTATTTATTTAGTTTGCAGCTTCAGTCACAGTTAAAAATCTAGAATCGACTACAACGGAGCCTTTATTGTCAATGTACAAACAGCGAAATATGTCCTCTGCATTTAACCCTCTGGGGCCGACGCCATCGTATAAGGCGGCTAAGACCAAGCTTTACTAAATTATAAATAACTTTTTTAATGATATGAGATAGAAACATACTTTTTTTGCTGTAAAGATAACTCCGCAGACTTTCAAGCCAGCCATCAGCCATCTTTGTACTCCTCATAGAAGCTGTGTGATGACGTGTGCAGTGTGAGTGTCCAATCGGAATTGGTTCACTGTCACATGGTTTTCCAAAAATCCAATCATAGGGCAGATTTACCTCACATGAAAAGTCAAAGATAATTTTCAGGAGTGATATGTTACTAGTTGGCCCATTTGAATAGCTCCCTGGTTACTCCAATGAGTACATACTATTTGTACATCCTCAGTGCGCCCTGCGCCATTACGCACAGCAATGAGTGAAAGCACGAGCTGACGGAGAGCCTCTGATGACAATCTCACGTGCTCAAACAAAGAGTGTGTAACTTTCAGGATTGCTCCACTAATTTGCATGTGAATGTTACTGGATAACTCTGTTGCTTTCTCTGCGTAAAGCACTGTTTACCAGTTTGCTGTGTGTTTTGAATAAATGTGTGTGGAAAATTATTTTTCGCTTTATTTTTTCCTTGCCCATTTTTGATTGTAAACCTTTATTACACTTATAAAACACAACAAAAACATATATATTCTGAAAGCATAGGTTGTCCTGAAAAAAGAGACATAAAACTTGATTGTGGGATGCAGGGAGAGCTGTTAACAGCAATAATAAAACATTTATGCCAGGTGAGTGAACTGTCCAAAAAATGCCCTCGGACCCCAGAGGGTTAACCCATCCTAATTACAGCTAGATGCAATACAACCACCAGGAGCAGTGGGCAGAAACAGTCCAGTGCCCCGAGAAGAACTACGATATCTACAATAGCTGCGGTTACATGGACCAGAAGTATCTGAAGAATCTTAAGAAGAATCTGATTGAACAATCAGATCAAAATCACACCATGTAAACAGCTCCATCTGATTAGATTCACCCAATCCAATCGAAATTACGATTGGGTTAGAGGAGGTGGTGTAAGCCTATTTTTAACCCAATGGGCTTCCATGTAAACGGCACGACGGATTGTCCGCCTGTGAGTAGCCTTGTTGTGCATGTCTGTTACATCACAGCAGCTCCAACCAGCTTCACTTATTATGAATTAATGAAGAACTAATCAGAGGATGACCTCTCTCCAAGGAGGACACTGGAGGAGAAGTCAGTTTTCCACCCGAGGAAAGTTCACCCGAGACACCGGAAAGCCTGGAGGTAAGTCCTGATAAAATCACAACACGTCATTCCTCTTTTATTTTTTTTATTATGAGACATACTTTTAGCCAAATGTGTGGATTTAGTCCAAGTTAATGTTGGGGATTCATGTTAATTTATCCCAGAAGTTTATTAGCGGACTAAAGTGCATGAACACAGTCTGTTGTCGAGTTAACCAACACTCTTTATCCTCGTTCACTTTAGTACATCACGTTAATTACTGTTCTCATATATACAGATGATGACGTAAACAACACATCGGAGGAGATTGATGACAGCAGCTCTCCACAACCTGAAGACGACACACAGAGGAGGCTCCAGCCCAAAAAAAGTGAGTTTTTGAAGAGTAATATGCTGCTAAATAAAACCACGGTGAGTTCTTGAAATTTCCTGTAGTGCTTGTTGAAAAAATATTGTACAAAATCATTGCATATTTATTTATTTATTTGGAGTGCTTTATTTTTTAGGAATAGTAATATTACAAAGTTCCAGCAGAATATGACAGTTAATGTGCTTTAGACAGTTGAGACTCAAACATATTTTCATTTCAATTTTGTTTTCCTGTTTTGAGCTTTGTGAAGTCAAAAGTCGTGTGGATGAGTTACAACATATTTGAAAACAGAAACAGGATGATTCTTTGGTAGAATACACGACAGAGATCCACAAAGAAACAGGATGATTCTTTGGTAGAATACACGACAGAGATCCACAAAGAGAAAAACAAACATTTTTTTCTTTGCTAACTGAAATTATACATTCTTTCTAGAACAAAAGCCATCATCTGGTGATGCCAAGCTCCTGGGTGATCGGTCAGCCCAGCAGAGATCTTTCCTGGACAACATGCAACAGCAGCATGAGAGGAATCTGGAAAGAGAAGAGAGGCTTCTTTCCAGGTTTATGGAAGAAAGTACCCACTCAACTGAAAGCATTACAGGACAACTGTTCGATGGTCTTCAGGCTCTCCTTTCTCAGTCCTACTCATCAGCTCCACATTTACATGAACAAAGTTAGTCGAGGACCTCGCTGAAACAAGCATGTAACAGCCCGAAAATGACCACTCGTCCCAAGTGTTACTTCAAATACAGCTGGATTTTCGAAACTACAGCAGCTATAGATTTTCCAAGGTACTCAATATGCTCAGAATGACCAGTACATGTTTAGAAGGGTCATAGAAGAGTGTAAAATTTCAAATTTTGATATTTTAAGAAAAAAAAATAGGTCAAATGAACTACATACAGTCTGGAATCGCCACATATTTAGTATCTTAAACTTTCTGTTGTGGATGTTGCCTGATAATCTTTAAAATATTTAAGATCTCTAGATACTGCTGTCTGCCAAAGAAACAAGATTTGTTTTGTATTTTCCACTTTAAATGCATATTCCATTGATAACACTATGACTGAAAATAAAATAAAACGGTGCATCTTCCTCCACTCTTATGTCACACTACGCTCCTCCCCCTTCTTAAAGTAGGTGTTCTGTTGTGTGGGCCGCCAGAAGAGGAGGTACTGCTGGCCCACCACCACCAGATGGCGCCCTGCCTGGAGTGCGGGCTTCAGGCACGAGAGGGCGCTGCCGCCACGGACACAGCCGGGGGTGACAGCTGTCACTCATCATCTCATGACAGCTGTCACCCATCAACACTTCATCATGCTACTCCATAAAACCCGGACGTCACCTCCACCTCGTTGCCGAGATATCTTCGACCTGTGAAGGTAATACTCTCAGCCGTTGTTGTGCTAAAACACAGAATTCTCTGAGTTGTTGCAGGAGTTCCTGAGGAACCTACTGTTAACGGGACGCTAAGTTTGGGGAAATGTGACAAGTGACGCACGTCAGACTAAGTAGCCCTCAGTCTCTTACTGTGTTAGAGGTGGAGGTGGAATCTCCACCTTTGTTGTTACTGGGTGTACACACACCCACATCTTATTGTCTCTGCTCCTCGCCAGCAGTACCAGATCTGACACTCGGAGACGGTGGCCACCTGGGGACTCGGAACTTGGCGGCTCCAGTATTCTCCAGGTTCGGTGGCGGAGGAAATCGTGTGGTTCCGGTTCTTCTCAGGACAGATGTCTTCTATCCTCGAGCCTACCCACACGTCACCTTTGCGATTGACTGTTTGCAAAATCTTATATTCCTCTGTATTGTGGTTGTGCTCATTCACAACAGTAAAGTGTTCATATTCGACTCTTTCATTGTCCCTTCATTTACGCCCCCTGTTGTGGGTCCGTGTCACTACACTTTCCCAACAGGATATCTCGGCCAACGTCATGGATCCCGAGGGGCATCACCCATCTGTTGAACAGCCAATGGAAGAGCAGGGTGCACAGGCGTCTGCAGGAGGCGTGATTGGTGAGTTGCGGCAAATCCTCACTGCCTTTACCGCTCGGTTGGATCTGATGACCGAGCAAAACGTCATCCTTAATTGCAGAATGGAGGCTCTCACCGCACAGGTGGAAGCGCGCGCTCAGGGCGCTGCTGCGGCTCCTCCTCCTGCCGACCCGGTGCAGGATATAAACGTTCCACTGGTCGTTCAACGAACCCCCCCCCCACTGTCCCCTGAAGCATACATAAGTCCCCCAGAGCCGTACGGAGGTTGTGTGGAGACGTGCGCGGACTTTCTTATGCAGTGTTCGCTCGTCTTTGCACAATGTCCCGTAATGTACGCGTCTGACGCCAGTAAGGTGGCTTATGTAATTAACTTGCTTCGTGGTGAGGCACGCGCTTGGGCTACGGCGCTTTGGGAGCAAAATTCACGGCTCCTTACCACTTATACTGGGTTTGTGAGGGAGTTCAGAACAGTTTTTGATCACCCTAACAGAGGAGAGACTGCTTCAACAGTGCTGCTGTCAATGAGACAGGGGCGCCGGAGTGCAGCCGAATATGCAGTCGACTTCCGCATCACGGCTGCGAGGTCCGGCTGGAATAACGTTGCGCTCCGCGCCGCCTTCATAAACGGACTGTCATCGGTCCTGAAGGAGCACCTGGTAGCGAAGGAAGAACCGCGGGATTTAGATGGGCTTATTGATCTCGTTGTACGGTTAGACAATCGGTTGGAGGAATGCCGTCGGGAGCGAGACGAAGGACGTGGCCGGGTACGCGCCGTCCCTCTCCCTTCCGGTTCCGAAAGGGTTCCGCCCTCCCCACGCTCCACAGCCGCAGCGCTCCGTGTGGCAACAGCTTCCCCTGCTGACGTTGCTAGGGAAACGCACAGGGCCAAAATGAGAACAGATGACAGAATGAGGAGGCTGGTCCGCGGGGAGTGTTTTCTCTGCAGCTCAAAAGAGCACATACAGAAAAACTGCCCCAAACAGCCAAAACGACAACACTCGCCCTTAGAGACTGGGCTAAGGGGGGTCATAACATTTACGTGGGACACACACATATTGCCACACGACTCCCAGTTACAATCCTGAGCGGGGATTTAACCCTTCAAGCCCCAGCACTGGTGGACACGGGGTCGGAAGGGAATCTGCTAGACAGCAGATGGGCTAGGGAGGTAGGGCTCCCTCTGGTGGCGCTCCCTTCGCCATTGCAGTTGCGGGCACTAGATGGCACCCTTCTCCCTTTAATCACGCACAAGACACAACCAGTAACTCTGGTGGTGTCTGGAAATCATCGGGAGGGGATCGAGTTTTTTGTGAGTCCTTCTACCTCCCACGTGATTTTGGGCTTCCCGTGGATGCTGAAGCACAATCCCCGGATTGATTGGCCGTCTGGGGTGGTGGTTCAGTGGAGCGAAACCTGTCATCGGGTGTGTTTAGGATCCTCGGTTCCTCCCAGTTTACATGCTAAGGAGGAGGTCAAAGTCCCTCCCAATCTGACAGCGGTGCCGGTTGAGTACCACGATCTTGCTAACGTCTTCAGCAAGGATCTGGCACTCACCCTTCCCCCGCACCGTCCGCACAACATGAGAGGGAAGAAGATGCAAAATGTTCAAAGTTCATGCTGCATTCAATGGAAACTGGGAACTGACATCTTACACTGAGGAAAAATAAAGCTCTATTTGCGACCGTATAACCAGCATGAACATCTGCAAATCATCAGACACAACAAGGTTATTCCCTAATTATGGATCTAAACATCTGAGGAATGTTTCCAACACTTTGTTGGATCTACACCAAGAAGAATTAAGGCAGTTCTGTAGGCAAAAGTGGGTCCAACCTGGTACTAGCAAGGCTTACCTAATAAAGTGGCTGGTGAGTTCAAGGATGTTTTTATATATATATAAATTTATTTAGTTTAGTTTAGTTTAGTATTTATTTAGTTTGCAGCTTCAGTCACAGTTAAAAATCTAGAATCGACTACAACGGAGCCTTTATTGTCAATGTACAAACAGCGAAATATGTCCTCTGCATTTAACCCTCTGGGGCCGACGCCATCGTATAAGACGGCTAAGACCAAGCTTTACTAAATTATAAATAACTTTTTTAATGATATGAGATAGAAACATACTTTTTTTGCTGTAAAGATAACTCCGCAGACTTTCAAGCCAGCCATCGGCCATCTTTGTACTCCTCATAGAAGCTGTGTGATGACGTGTGCAGTGTGAGTGTCCAATCGGAATTGGTTCACTGTCACATGGTTTTCCAAAATCCAATCATAGGGCAGATTTACCTCACATGAAAAGTCAAAGATCATTTTCAGGAGTGATATGTTACTAGTTGGCCCATTTGAATAGCTCCCTGGTTACTCCAATGAGTACATACTATTTGTACATCCTCAGTGCGCCCTGCGCCATTACGCACAGCAATGAGTGAAAGCACGAGCTGACGGAGAGCCTCTGATGACAATCTCACGTGCTCAAACAAAGAGTGTGTAACTTTCAGGATTGCTCCACTAATTTGCATGTGAATGTTACTGGATAACTCTGTTGCTTTCTCTGCGTAAAGCACTGTTTACCAGTTTGCTGTGTGTTTTGAATAAATGTGTGTGGAAAATTATTTTTCGCTTTATTTTTTCCTTGCCCATTTTTGATTGTAAACCTTTATTACACTTATAAAACACAACAAAAACATATATATTCTGAAAGCATAGGTTGTCCTGAAAAAAGAGACATAAAACTTGATTGTGGGATGCAGGGAGAGCTGTTAACAGCAATAATAAAACATTTATGCCAGGTGAGTGAACTGTCCAAAAAATGCCCTCGGACCCCAGAGGGTTAACCCATCCTAATTACAGCTAGATGCAATACAACCACCAGGAGCAGTGGGCAGAAACAGTCCAGTGCCCCGAGAAGAACTACGACATCTACAATAGCTGCGGTTACATGGACCAGAAGTATCTGAAGAATCTTAAGAAGAATCTGATTGAACAATCAGATCAAAATCACGCCATGTAAACAGCTCCATCTGATTAGATTCACCCAATCCAATCGAAATTACGATTGGGTTAGAGGAGGTGGTGTAAGCCTATTTTTAACCCAATGGGCTTCCATGTAAACGGCACGACGGATTGTCCGCCTGTGAGTAGCCTTGTTGTGCATGTCTGTTACATCACAGCAGCTCCAACCAGCTTCACTTATTATGAATTAATGAAGAACTAATCAGAGGATGACCTCTCTCCAAGGAGGACACTGGAGGAGAAGTCAGTTTTCCACCCGAGGAAAGTTCACCCGAGACACCGGAAAGCCTGGAGGTAAGTCCTGATAAAATCACAACACGTCATTCCTCTTTTATTTTTTTTATTATGAGACATACTTTTAGCCAAATGTGTGGATTTAGTCCAAGTTAATGTTGGGGATTCATGTTAATTTATCCCAGAAGTTTATTAGCGGACTAAAGTGCATGAACACAGTCTGTTGTCGAGTTAACCAACACTCTTTATCCTCGTTCACTTTAGTACATCACGTTAATTACTGTTCTCATATATACAGATGATGACGTAAACAACACATCGGAGGAGATTGATGACAGCAGCTCTCCACAACCTGAAGACGACACACAGAGGAGGCTCCAGCCCAAAAAAAGTGAGTTTTTGAAGAGTAATATGCTGCTAAATAAAACCACGGTGAGTTCTTGAAATTTCCTGTAGTGCTTGTTGAAAAAATATTGTACAAAATCATTGCATATTTATTTATTTATTTGGAGTGCTTTATTTTTTAGGAATAGTAATATTACAAAGTTCCAGCAGAATATGACAGTTAATGTGCTTTAGACAGTTGAGACTCAAACATATTTTCATTTCAATTTTGTTTTCCTGTTTTGAGCTTTGTGAAGTCAAAAGTCGTGTGGATGAGTTACAACATATTTGAAAACAGAAACAGGATGATTCTTTGGTAGAATACACGACAGAGATCCACAAAGAAACAGGATGATTCTTTGGTAGAATACACGACAGAGATCCACAAAGAGAAAAACAAACATTTTTTTCTTTGCTAACTGAAATTATACATTCTTTCTAGAACAAAAGCCATCATCTGGTGATGCCAAGCTCCTGGGTGATCGGTCAGCCCAGCAGAGATCTTTCCTGGACAACATGCAACAGCAGCATGAGAGGAATCTGGAAAGAGAAGAGAGGCTTCTTTCCAGGTTTATGGAAGAAAGTACCCACTCAACTGAAAGCATTACAGGACAACTGTTCGATGGTCTTCAGGCTCTCCTTTCTCAGTCCTACTCATCAGCTCCACATTTACATGAACAAAGTTAGTCGAGGACCTCCCTGAGACAAGCATGTAACAGCCCGAAAATGACCACTCGTCCCAAGTGTTACTTCAAATACAGCTGGATTTTCGAAACTACAGCAGCTATAGATTTTCCAAGGTACTCAATATGCTCAGAATGACCAGTACATGTTTAGAAGGGTCATAGAAGAGTGTAAAATTTCAAATTTTGATATTTTAAGAAAAAAAAATAGGTCAAATGAACTACATACAGTCTGGAATCGCCACATATTTAGTATCTTAAACTTTCTGTTGTGGATGTTGCCTGATAATCTCCCAACTGGGTTCCTCCCAGTTTACATGCTAAGGAGGAGGTCAAAGTCCCTCCCAATCTGACAGCGGTGCCAGTTGAGTACCACGATCTTGCTAACGTCTTCAGCAAGGATCTGGCACTCACCCTTCCCCCGCACCGTCCGTATGATTGTGCCATTGATTTGATTCCAGGCGTGGAGTTTCCGTCCAGCAGGCTGTACAACCTCTCACGACCTGAGCGCGAATCAATGGAGACCTACATCCGGGACTCATTAGCTGCTGGGCTGATCCGGAATTCCACCTCCCCGATGGGTGCAGGTTTCTTTTTTGTGGGCAAGAAAGATGGCGGACTCCGTCCATGCATTGATTACAGGGGGCTGAATGAGATTACGGTTCGCAACCGATACCCGTTGCCGTTGTTAGATTCCGTGTTCACCCCCCTGCATGGAGCCAAAATATTTACAAAGTTGGATCTTAGGAATGCGTATCACCTGGTTCGGGTCCGGAAGGGAGACGAATGGAAGACGGCATTTAACACCCCGTTAGGTCACTTCGAGTACCTGGTCATGCCGTTCGGCCTCACTAACGCCCCCGCGACGTTCCAAGCTTTGGTAAATGACGTCTTGCGGGACTTCCTGCACCAATTCGTCTTCGTATATCTGGACGATATACTCATCTTTTCTCCGGACCCTGAGACTCATGTCCAGCATGTACGTCAGGTCCTGCAGCGGTTGTTGGAGAACCGGCTGTTTGTGAAGGGCGAGAAGTGCGAGTTCCACCGCGCTTCTTTGTCCTTCCTGGGGTTTATCATCTCCTCCAACTCCGTCGCCCCTGATCCGGCCAAGGTTGCGGCGGTGAGAGATTGGCCCCAACCAACAAGCCGTAGGAAGCTGCAACAGTTCCTCGGTTTTGCACATTTCTACAGGAGGTTCATTAAGGGCTACAGTCAGGTAGTTAGCCCCCTGACAGCCCTGACCTCTCCAAAAGTCCCCTTCACCTGGTCGGATCGGTGCGAGGCCGCATTCAAGGAGTTGAAACGACAGTTCTCGACTGCACCAGTTCTGGTGCAGCCCGACCCTAGCTGCCAGTTTGTGGTTGAAGTGGATGCCTCGGACTCACGGACAGGAGCCGTGCTATCCCAGAGCGGAGAGACCGATAAGGTTCTTCACCCGTGTGCCTACTTTTCTCGCAGGTTGACCCTGGCCGAACGGAACTATGACGTCGGCAATCGAGAACTCCTTGCGGTGAAAGAGGCTCTTGAGGAGTGGAGACACCTGTTGGAGGGAGCGTCTGTGCCATTCACGGTTTTCACCGACCATCGGAACCTGGAGTATATCAGGACCGCCAAGCGGCTGAACCCCAAGCAAGCCCGCTGGTCACTGTTCTTCGGACGTTTTGACTTCCGGATCACCTACCGTCCCGGGACCAAGAACCAGAGATCGGATGCCTTGTCCCGGGTACATGAAGACGAAGTCAAAACTGTGCTGTCGGATCCACCGGAGCCCATCATTCCGGAGTCCACTGTCGTGGCCACCCTCACCTGGGACGTGGAGAAGACCGTCCGGGAGGCCCTGACACGGAGCCCGGACCCGGGGACAGGTCCGAAGGACAAGTTGTACGTCCCACCAGAGGCCAGGGCTGCGGTCCTAGACTTCTGTCACGGTTCCAAGCTGCTCCAGCCGCTTCCTGTGCCTCATCGCCCCTGGTCCCACATCGGCCTGGATTTCGTCACGAGCCTCCCACCGTCCCAGGGCAACACCACCATCCTCACGATAGTGGACCGATTCTCCAAGGCGGCCCACTTCGTGGCCCTCCCGAAGCTCCCAACGGCCCAGGAGACAGCGGACCTCCTGGTCCACCACGTCGTCCGTCTGCATGGGATACCAACTGACGTAGTCTCGGATCATGGTCCCCAGTTTTCCTCTCAAGTCTGGAGGAGTTTCTGCAGGGAACTGGGGGCCACCGTGAGCCTCTCGTCCGGGTACCACCCACAGATGAACGGACAGGCAGAACGGGCCAACCAAGAGTTGGAACAGACCCTCCGCTGTGTGACATCTGCGCACCCGACGGCCTGGAGTGACCATCTGGCCTGGATCGAGTATGCACATAACAGCCAGGTGTCTTCTGCCACTGGCCTCTCCCCATTTGAGGTGTGTCTGGGGTACCAGCCCCCGTTGTTTCCCGTGGTGGAGGGAGAGGTCGGTGTGCCCTCGGTCCGGGCCCACCTGCAGAGGTGCCATCGGGTGTGGCGCACCGCCCGTTCTGCCTTGTTGAAGGCCTGGACGAGGGCTAAGGCCCATGCAGACCGCCGGCGGTCCCCGGCCCCTGCATACCAGGCCGGGCAGGAGGTGTGGTTATCGACGAGGGACATCCCCCTCCAAGTGGACTCCCTTAAGTTGATGGACAGGTTCATCGGACCCTTCAAAATCCTCAAGATCCTCAGCCCTGCCGCAGTGAAGCTCCAACTCCCAGCTTCACTGCGGATCCATCCTGTTTTCCACGTGTCCAGATTGAAACCACACCACACCTCACCCCTCTGTGCTCCCGGTCCGGCGCTGCCTCCTGCCCGGATCATTGACGGGGAGCCGGCCTGGACAGTACGCCGGCTCCTGGATGTCCGTCGAATGGGCCGGGGGTTCCAGTATTTGGTGGACTGGGAGGGGTATGGACCTGAAGAACGCTCCTGGGTGAAGAGGAGCTTCATCCTGGATCCGGCCCTCCTGGCCGATTTCTACCGCCGACACCCCGATAAACCTGGTCGGGCGCCAGGAGGCGCCCGTTGAGGGGGGGGTCCTGTTGTGTGGGCCGCCAGAAGAGGAGGTACTGCTGGCCCACCACCACCAGAAGGCGCCCTGCCTGGAGTGCGGGCTTCAGGCACGAGAGGGCGCTGCCGCCACGGACACAGCCGGGGGTGACAGCTGTCACTCATCATCTCATGACAGCTGTCACCCATCAACACTTCATCATGCTACTCCATAAAACCCGGACGTCACCTCCACCTCGTTGCCGAGATAACTTCGACCTGTGAAAAATTTTCAAGATCCCTCTAAACAGCGCCTAAGAACACGCGTGATGACATCACAACTCTATCTGGTTAGGGAGACAAGGTTTCTTTCAGTAACAAGAACTGTCAAAAAACTTTCTCGTGTGTTGTAATTGTGTGGCGATAGGAATTGCCTTTTGAATGCTTGAATAACGATGTCAGTCGCACAAAGAAATCAAATAATAGTGAAAACATGTTCAGTGTGGTGTCATAACGCATCAATCAGTTGCTCCATGAGGCGTCATAACTTCCGATCGGTTAGCGGCTCGGTGCGGTGTTACAACAGATCGATCAGTCGCTCCGTGAGGCGTCATAACTTCCGATCGGTTAGCGGCTCGGTGCGGTGTTATAACAGATCGATCAGTCGCTCCGTGAGGTGTCATAACTTGATTGGTTAGCGGCTCGGTGCGGTGTAATAACAGATCAATCAGTCACTCCGTGAGGCATCATAACATCAAGCCTGGTTCACATGGCAAGATAATTAGGCCGATATCAGACCTGATCTTCCCCTTCTGACAATCTTAAGGACGCCCCGATAATCGTGATGACATAATGATATATGTTATTATCAGATATCCCTGCCATGTGTGGTGTGTTAAGAAGGACGTGAGGAGCTAAATGTGACATGCAGCCAATCAGAAAGCGAGGTGTCTGACCTGGGAATGTCCGTCTGTGAAATCTGTTTGTGTGTTGTTTTTACCATGTGGCTGACACCACACACTGTACAACTAAACCTGTCAGATCTATGATTTGTTTTTATCTCCACGTGTGTGGTCTCTCAGGTTTTGACACCGGTTATATCACACAGCCTGAATCACAATTTCGGCTTTTGGAAAAGCAACCTGGGCTTCTTCTGGCATTTTTACATAAAACAAACACAATAACAACATCTATAAACCCAGAGAATATATTCAGGAGAGTTTTAGGCACAATATACAAAGAGTTTAATGCTGTTGTCCATGTGGAGCCTGATCAGAGCATCTCAAATGCATTTCTCCTGTCGTGAACATTTACACATAATGCACTGCACACACACTATGTCCACACTAAAACCTTCAAAATTAGTGCATTACTTTAAAACTAAAACATATATCTGATATTTTCACTTTCATAAAACTTCAGACCTGACATTAATTTAAATAACGTGTCTGAAATTAGTTTGGTTAAAATTCTAACCATAAGTTAAAACTCTATGCCCAGGTTACACATAGACGGTTTTGTCGGCGGATAGTACGTAGATCGAAGCTCGCGGCAGTTCTGGCTGTTTTCGCGGTGGAAAGGGGCGGAGCATTTCGCCGGCGTTTTGAGCGTGCTATTTGCCGCAAATACGCGCATAAAACGCCGCTAAATCCACCGCTAAATCCGCCGAATAAAGCGGCGTTTTGACGTCGTAGCATCCGGCACACGTCAGGCAACGGGGGTTAATAACCAGTTCTATCCTTTACAATCGCAGGTTAAGATGCGCATGAGAACGGTGGTGTTCTGCTGCCACCGATAATGCCCTGTGTACCGCTGGATTTATCCAGGCAAATCCTGCGTTACTCCAGGAACTTTTGCATATAGGCACCGCCCCCAGAGTATAATAGGCTCCAGGGAGGCTCCCTCCCCTGCAGCTGTCACTGCAGGGGGAGGGAGCTCATCTCTCAGCCTTTTCTTTTCCTCTCCTTTTCCCCTCCTCAACGTGTTGCTCGTCTCCACCACAGGCCTCTCCTCTGCTTCTGAACCAGACCTCTTGGTAAGTCCTTGCCGCTGCCAATTTTCTTTTAGGAGGCATACTGGAGCTTCTCTGCAAAAATATCTGGAGCTGGCCACGAGTGAGAGGCCTGCATGCAGCGCGCTAGCGTTTTTATACTGACCGCCGCCTATCGGCCGTATGGAACGCTGTTAACCGGGAGGTGGCGTTTAGAACGGCGTACTGTCCGTTAGCGCCACCATTTTGTCTGCCTCTGTCGCCAGTTAAAACGCCTTTGAGTATCGCCGTTTTACATGCCGTTGGTTAGGGATACAACGCCGACCGCCAATTACGGAGGTGTAAACTGCGGCACTACAGGAAGGGGCAGGATGAAACGTCGATTAAAAAATATCAAACGCTGTTGTTCGCGTTGTCTCCGTCGTCACGCGAATTCTCCGGGAGCGCTCCCGGAATTATTCGACATGTTGAATAATTTTTTCGACGATTCCCAGTAAAGCCGGAACTAAGTCACGCCCCCTAGTGCCGGCGTTAACAACGGCATGTGATCCTTAAGACGGCCAAAAACTCTTCTGGGACGCTTCCGGGAGCTCTTGCCGTCTATGTGTAAATGGGGCTTTAGGTGCTATTGCCAGCATCATAGTATGGGGTCAAAAGAAATTATTTTTTCGTCTTTTCTATGATCAGTTCTCCTTTGCCTGCAGAGGATAGAGCAGTTTATTCTGGAACCAGCTCTTCTCTGTTTGTAGAGAATAGAACTGCGCATCTACTACAAAAAAACTACGTCTGCAAAAATGTTGGCGGTCTAAAATTATCGGATCAAAACGTATCAGAAGATAATTGGTCCGATGACGGTTTTCAAACTTATCTGAAAAGCTAATCCGATAATGAAAACATTACACTATGTAACAAATTTTTATTTTTGTTTTGTTCCTGGGTACACAGTGTGTTTTCCTAACCTGTTATGCCTTAAATAATAGAAAATAGCTGTTATTCCACAGAAACTTTGCTTCTGTGATCAGGACAATGATATTTTGAAATTTGTCTGTTTTCAAGAATATTCTCGATTCGCCTTCACTACTACTGAGTAGTCTTCTAGAATATTCTTTAACTGCTAGAACTGTCCAGAATTTTCTAGAAGTTTCCAGAATTATCTAGAAATTTCAAGAAACTTTTAGAACTTTCTAGAACGTTACAAAAAATAAAATCAAAGTTTGTGCTGAATGTAGTCATTTTTCCATAGACTTTAGACATAAGCAGTTGAAATATAACACTTAGAAGCCAGGAACAAAAATTGTGTTACATAGTGTTATCTTTGATAATTAGCAGTTAGCAGAACTGTGCCCACCACTGGGCATATGCACTGATGATATTTACCATCACCCCTTCAATTTCCAACTTCACAGTCGCTTAACACTCACTCTTAACATACTCTTCCTTTAAAATGACCCCAACACCATTTCTGTTCTTATCCTCACCATGATACAACATACATAATTTAACTAGTCCAATTTTATCTTATTGATTTTTAGTGCAATCTTTTAATTAAATCTATTTTGATTTGTATTCTATTGTGTGAAGAACTTTGAAGTGAATAACGCTGAAAGTGAAAAAATAATAATAACTAGTGTGTTGCCCATGGGGATCCGCAGACTCTAGATTGGACAGGGTTCATAAAATAGGTAGCTGACATTTTTCAAGGGTGGTAATAAATTAAGCAAAGCCTGTATAATAAGAAAAACTCAATTTTATTTCCTGTTAATTATGTATTTTTAAATGTTAATTTACTGTCTTAATGTATTTCTAAATGATTTTGGTTCTTGTTATCATATGCACACTATTGTTATTATTATTATCTTATTTTATTTTTACTTCTATTTTGTCATTTGATTTTTAAATAGACCACAACAGAAATAAAAGTTTTCATTTTCTTGTGTCATCCATGTATTTTTAATGTATTTCCAATTATATTATGTACTTATGTTGAACTTACTAAATAAAATCACTCACCACACTTATATTACAAAGATGAGTTACCGCCCTCTGCTGGAATGGCGTGTGAGTCCAGAAAGTAGTTAACAATGTCCATTATTCAGTGTTGTTAGCTAATATCCGTAGCTTCTCCAAAAAATATTAGTCCTATCAATGTTGCATTTTCATAGAGTTCATCCTTGACCCAAAATGCATAAACATACCAAACAGCAAATATCAGCTTTCCACAGTTTGTCTGTGACCGAAGTTGCACGCATGCACAAATTTGACAAAAAACAAAACAAAACAACCAAACAAACAAACAACAACAACAACAACAACAAAGAACGGTGGCTGTAGACATTAAAACCACAACACATTTCACTCATGGTACCAACATGAGACTTAACTCATTCATGGTAAGAGCGACATAACACAACTAAACTGATTAAACCAATTGAACTACAACAACACAACAAAGCAATAACACTAACAACACTGTGAAACTAACATGAACCACAATAACAACATTTAAAACCTGAAAACCCCAAACTCCCATGGTGCATTGCAGTACAATGTCCATTGTTTACTCATTAGCTAAAATAGCTAATTTCTTCAAAACTATTTGTCCTATCAACTTTCTGTCTTTGCAGCATTCATCCTTGCCCCAAAATACATATGCATACCAAAAGGGAAATGTCAGCTCTCCCAAGTTTTTGTGTGATTGAAGTCATACACAAGCATGCACGCACACACACGTGCATGCAGAGGCCACTTGGCTATTATAATATAGATAAGAAGAAGAAGAAGAACACTGATGAAAATGCATTTCTTATTAATATTACTTCTGATCAAACAAACATACAATATTCAGGTATTTCTTTTAGTTGTCAGACTTCAATTAATGTGGGTTTTCCAGCTTTGGTCATTTTTTTATGGTTTAAAAACATGGAATTCCTTTTTAATGTGCTCTCTCATGATGGATTCTGCATCCAACCAAAGATATTTTACTCAAAGAATATACACTTTATCACTGTGCTACTTCAGAAGACAGAAGACTGGACTATGGCTTTCTGCCATTGAAAAAAAAAAATCATGAACAGTGAGCCTTTTTGTAAATGATAAATCTGATCATTTTTAGACAGGCAGCTAGTGGCTAGCTGGATGTCAACAGTGGTCGGAATGTCCAGTAAATCTTTGAGTACAATTTATCATTGTTTTAAGTTTATTACCTTAAAAGCTTTGAAAATCGGGGCTGTCAGAGTTTGGCTGTGATACAGCTTCTACTGTCAGCTTCGTCACATATCATTTAGTCACATCGTCATATGTGACTTACAGTTGAGGACAAACACATTTACATATTCCAGCTGCTACGTTTTCTACAGCGCTGTGAAAAAGTGTTTGCCCCCTTGACCCTTTACATGTTAGATTTTTATTACGACATCAAAAAACAAAGCAAAATTCAGGCCTTGTATATTGTATATGAATTATGAAGAAATACAAACAGTATCACATCTATCTAAATCTGTGTGGAGTAGATAGTTCTCAAAAACTGTGACTGTATAAGAAGGTGAAGAGTGAGGAAAGCCATCAAGACACCAGGACAACCCTGAACAAGTTATAGACTTCAGTGGCTGTGATTGGAGAAATTGTGCATAGTATCACCATTCCTGTCTTCATAGTGGAGTTGCACAGAGAATAATTTTCTTTCAACAAAACATCAAATCTATGCTTGAATCTCCAGTGTGCCTTTTGGCAAATTGTAGCTGAACTTTCAAGTGTTTTTTTCTTTCTTTCTTTTTTATAGAAACATTCTCTATACCACTTCATCATGAAGCTGTTTAACTGGTAATGCAACTCTCAAAACCTGCACTATGCACAATCTCTTCAATCACAACCACAGAAGTCTATGACATAGACTTAGCCAAGCCAGCCTGAGATGGCTTTGCATTCCGCCGTGTTTGATCACTTTGAACTGATCTCCCTTATGTCCCTCACTGATATTGTTAACAAAGTGAGACCTACAAATTGCCCATTGGATGTCTTTCCAACTAGATTGTTGAAAGAGGTGCTCGCCACCGCTGGGCCATCCCTCTTGGTTTTAATGAACACTTCTTTTCAGCACTGTAGCCAGGCTGACAAAGAGTCAGAGCTCTATTGAGCTGAGTATTCCATTAACTTTAACTAGTAATGACTTCATGACTTTCTTTGCTAACAAAATTTTGACTATTAGAGAAAAAATTACTCATAACCATCCCAAAGATGTATCGTTATCTTTGGCTGCTTTCAGTGATGCCGGTATTTGGTTAGACTCTTTCTCTCCGATTGTTCTGTCTGAGTTATTTTCATTAGTTACTTCATCCAAACCATCAACATGTTTATTAGACCCTATTCCTGCCAGGCTGCTCAAGGAAGTCCTACCATTATTTAATGCTTCAATCTTAAATATGATCAATCTATCTTTGTTAGCTGGTTATGTACCACAGGCCTTTAAGGTGGCAGTAATTAAACCATTACTTAAAAAGCCATCACTTGACCCAGCTATCTTAGCTAATTATAGGCCAATCTCCAACCTTCCTTTTCTCTCAAAGATTCTTGAGAGGGTAGTTGTAAAACAGCTAACTGATCACCTGCAGAGGAATGGTCTATTTGAAGAGTTTCAGTCAGGTTTTAGAATTCATCATAGTACAGAAACAGCATTAGTGAAGGTTACAAATGATCTTCTTATGGCTTCGGACAGTGGACTTATCTCTGTGCTTGTTCTGTTGGACCTCAGTGCTGCTTTTGATACTGTTGACCATAAAATTTTATTACAGAGATTAGAGCATGTCATAGGTATTAAAGGCACTGCGCTGCGGTGGTTTGAATCATATTTGTCTAATAGATTACAGTTTGTTCATGTAAATGGGGAATCTTCTTCACAGACTAAAGTTAATTATGGAGTTCCACAAGGTTCTGTGCTAGGACCAATTTTATTCACTTTATACATGCTTCCCTTAGGCAGTATTATTAGACGGTATTGCTTAAATTTTCATTGTTACGCAGATGATACCCAGCTTTATCTATCCATGAAGCCAGAGGATACACACCAATTAGCTAAACTGCAGGATTGTCTTACAGACATAAAGACATGGATGACCTCTAATTTCCTGCTTTTAAACTCAGATAAAACTGAAGTTATTGTACTTGGCCCCACAAATCTTAGAAGCATGGTGTCTAACCAGATCGTTACTCTGGATGGCATTTCCCTGATCTCTAGTAATACTGTGAGAAATCTTGGAGTCATTTTTGATCAGGATATGTCATTCAAAGCGCATATTAAACAAATATGTAGCACTGCCTTTTTGCATTTACGCAATATCTCTAAAATCAGAAAGGTCTTGTCTCAGAGTGATGCTGAAAAACTAATTCATGCATTTATTTCCTCTAGGCTGGACTATTGTAATTCATTATTATCAGGTTGTCCTAAAAGTTCCCTAAAAAGCCTTCAGTTGGTTCAGAATGCTGCAGCTAGAGTACTGACGGGGACTAGCAGGAGAGAGCATATCTCACCCGTGTTGGCCTCTCTTCATTGGCTTCCTGTTAATTCTAGAATAGAATTTAAAATTCTTCTTCTTACTTATAAGGTTTTGAATAATCAGGTCCCATCTTATCTTAGGGACCTCGTAGTACCATATTACCCCATTAGAGCGCTTCGCTCTCAGACTGCGGGCTTACTTGTAGTTCCTAGGGTTTGTAAGAGTAGAATGGGAGGCAGAGCCTTCAGCTTTCAGGCTCCTCTCCTGTGGAACCAGCTCCCAATTCAGATCAGGGAGACAGATACCCTCTCTACTTTTAAGATTAGGCTTAAAACTTTCCTTTTCGCTAAGGCTTATAGTTAGGGCTGGATCGGGTGACCCTGGACCATCCCTTGGTTATGCTGCTTTAGACGTAGATTGTGGGGGGGTTCCCATGATGCACTGTTTCTTTCTCTTTTTGCTCCGTATGCATCACTCTGCATTTAATCATTAGTGATCGATCTCTGCCCCCCTTCACGGCATGTCTTTTTCCTGGTTTTTTCCCTCAGCCCCAACCAGTCTCAGCAGAAGACTGCCCCTCCCTGAGCCTGGTACTGCTGGAGGTTTCTTCCTGTTAAAAGGGAGTTTTTCCTTCCCACTGTGGCCAAGTGCTTGCTCATAGGGGGTCGTTTTGACCGTTGGGGTTTTTCATAATTATTGTATGGCCTTGCCTTACAATATGGAGCGCCTTGGGGCAACTGTTTGTTGTGATTTGGCGCTATATAAAAAAAAAGTTGATTGATTGATTGACTTGTCTTAGCTCAGGGTGTGTCCCGAACTCTTTTAAACATGAAATAGTGAGACCACTTCTTAAAAAGCCAAATCTGGATAAAAATGTTCTGTCCAATTTTAGACCTGTTTCTAATCTGCCTTTTATCTCAAAGGTCCTTGAGAAAATTGTTTTTACACAGCTGCAATTGTTTTTAGAAAGTAACTCTGTTTTTGAGAAGTTTCAGTCTGGCTTCAGATCAAGACACAGCACTGAGTCTGCACTTTTAAAAGTACACAATGACATTGCTCTGTCTGTTGATACCAAGTGCCCTGTTATTTTAGTAATGTTGGATTTGACAGCGGCATTCGATACGGTTGACCATTCTATTCTTTTATCATGACTTGACCAGTGTGTTGGTATTCGTGGTACAGCACTGAAATGGTTTAAATCGTACCTAGCCAACTGAACTTTTTCTGTAATGATCGGTGATTTATCTTCCTCTGTTGCGCCTTTGTTTTGCGGTGTGCCTCAAGGCTCGATTCTTGGCCCTTTATTGTTTTCATTGTACATGTTGCCACTGGGATCTATTGTAGCCAGGCACAATCTTGCTTTTCACTGTTATGCAGATGATCTACAGATTTATTTGCCTGTGATCCCGAACACAGCAGGTGCTCTTCAAGCCCTCATCAACTGTTTTGCAGATATAAAGTTATGGCTAGGTCAAAATTTTCTCCATTTAAATGAGGAGAAGACAATGTATTTTATTTGGCGATTGCGCCACTGATTTTGACCACGTGCCTGCTAAACTGAAAGCCACCGTAAAAAACCTCGGGGTCACCTTTGACAGTGGCTTCAGATTTGATAAGCAGATTGATAGTGTGGTCAGGACCAGTTTTTATCAGTTGCGTCTCTTGGCAAAGGTTAAACCTTTTTTAAACCATGCAGACCTGGAGAAAACCATTCACGCTTTTATCAGCTCGAGGATCGATTATCGCAATGCACTTTATGTTGGGATTTCCCAGTCGTCTCTCAAACGGCTTCAATTGGTTCAAAATGCAGCTGCACGTTTTTTAACAAACACTTCCCGTCGCCAACATATCACTCCAGTTCTTTATTCTCTTCACTGGCTCCCCATTTCTTTTAGAATTGATTTTAAAATTTTGCTCTTTGTTTTTAAAGCTCTTAACGGTCTTGCCCCTTCTTACCTTTCCGAACTGTTGTGTATTCGTAACACAACCATGGCCTTAAGGTCTACAGACCAGCTTTTACTGGAAGTCCCAAGAACCAGGTATAAGCACTGGGGTGATCGAGCTTTTTCTGTTGCTGGGCCTAGACTCTGGAACAAATTTCCCCCTGACATGAGAACCATGACAGACTTTGATCTTTTTAAAGCTCGACTCAAAACTCGTTTGTTCAGACTGGCTTTTGATACTTATTAAGCAGTGATGGTGTATTTATTTATTTATGCATTTTATTTTTTGAATGTTAACTGTTGATGCACACTGTCTTTTCCTTGTTTGATTTTAATGGAAAGCACTTTGTGCACCTTGTGTTGTAAAAGGGCTTTATAAATAAAATTTGATTGATTGATTGATAACGTCTTCAGGGTTGTCCTGGTGTCTTGGTGGCTTTCCTCACTCTTCATCTTCTTATACAGTCACTCACTTTTTGAGAACCATCTACTCCACACAGATAGAGTGCTATACTTTTTGTATTTCTTCATAATTCATGTAAATACTGTCCAAGACATAGTCAGTGTCTTGGGAATGTTCACGTATCCATCCCGACTTGTCCGAAGAAAACTGTATATAAAAGTGATGGTTTACATGTGCTATACTAAAGGGGGCACTTACTTATTCACACCATCATTTTGGTTTTTAGATTTTTGTTTCTTTTAATTCATGATGTAGCAATTACCTTTCACTGTGAGTTTAAAGTGCATGATTTTAGGAATTTGAGTATACAAGGCCTGAATTTTTGCTTTGTTGTTTGATGTCCTATAAAAATCTAACATGTAAAGGGTCAACGGGGCAAACACTTTTTCACAGCACTGTATTTTGTCAAACAATATGTACAATAAATCAGTAATAAAAATAATAGACAAGATAGATTTAGTTCATTTTCTATTTTCTATGTCAGATTTTCATTGTGTCACTAGTTTGTATACATCATGATTAAACAGCATGGATGATTCCATAAAATGACATAAATTGATGGATGTACTTTTTAAAACTTTAGATGAATAATTGGCATAATTTTGGGTTACATGGGGTGTTTGGCTGTGTATACATACACACACACACACACACACACATCTTCAACCACCTATCCAAGATCGCGAGGGGCTGGAGCCTATCTCAGCAGTCATAGGGCGTGAGAGAGGGTACACCCTGGACAGGATGCCAGTCTGTCGCAGGGCCATGTTTGGCTGTATTTAAGGGCCTAAATGCAGGCTCAGTGCCTTTTTAGTTTACAAGCAGGGAATGATATCAAAACAGTTAAGACAAGGCTTTCATAGCAAAGTATCATGAGATCTCTACCGTCTATTATTCAAAAATTAAGAAACCTGGAACCACACAGACTTCACATCACTGAGGAAGGAAGCTCGAACTAATACTGAGAAATTAAGAAGCTTTTGGTTTACCAAAATCTCAGGATTACAACTGAGGAATTGATAAAGGAGTTGAAGGTATGACAGCCACTATCAAAAATAGAAAGATCGTTTTGGGCAAACTGCCCTTCTTCTTCAGATGAGGAAGGGCAGTTTGCCCGAAACTTCACATCTCTACTAAAAAAGCTTTTTTCATGGGAGCGCTGTGGTGGTGCGGATCTTTCTGTTTTTGGTATAATTTGTCTTGATCACGCCCTTTATGTGTTTTGGATGTGCGTGTCTTCTCTGCATCACATGACATCCACTATCACCATGGCCTGAAAGCCTGTTGACTACTGAGGAGGCCATTACTTGAAAATCAACATAAAAGACTAAAGTTGATAAAGAGGAAAAAAATACCAAGCTTTTTTGATGTTTTGGATGAATGGCTGCTTCCTTCCTTGACAGTCTTTTACAGTGCATCTGAAACTATTCACAGCACAGCACTTTTTCCACATTTTGTTATGTCACAGCCATATTCCAAAATGGATTAAATTATCTTTTTATCCCTCAAAATTCTACACACAATACCCCTTAATGACAATGTGATATATATATATATATATAATTTTTTTTGAGATTTTTGCTAATTTTTTGCCATGAAGCTCAATATTGAGCTCAGGTGCATCCTGTTTCCACTGATCATCCTGGACATGTTTCTACAGCTTAATTGGAGTCCAACTGGGGTAAATTCAGTTGATTGGACATGATTTGGAAAGACACATGTGTCTGCATATAAGGTCCCACAGTTGACAGTGCAAGTCAGAGCACAAATTGAGCATGAAGTCAAAGGAATTGTCTGTAGACTCCAAGACAGGATTGTCTTGAGGTACAAATCTGGGGAAGGATATAGAAATATTTCTGTTGCTTTGAAGGTCCCAAAGAGCAAAGTGGGCTCCATCGTCTGTAAATGGAAGAAGTTCAGATCCACCAGAACTCTTCCTCGAGCTGGCTGCCCATCTAAACTGAGCAATTGAGGGAGAAGGGCCTTCGTCAGGGAGGTGACCAATAACCCGATGGTAACACTGTCAGAGCTCCAGCATTCCTCTCTGGGAGAGAGTAGAACCTTCCAGAAGGACAACCATCTCTGCAGCAATCCACCAATCAGGCCTGTAGGGTAGAGTGGCCGGACAGAAGCCACTCTATAAATAAAAGGCACATGGAAGCCCACCTGGAGTTTGCCAAAAAGACACTTGAAGGACTTTCAGACCATGAGAAATAAAATTCTCTAATCTGATGAGACAAAGATTGAACTCTGTGGTCTGAATGCCAGGCATCATGTTTGGAGGAAATCAGGCACCATCCCTACAGTGAAGCATGGTGGTGGCAGCATCATGCTGTGGAGATGTTTTTCAGCGGCAGGAAGTGGGAGACTAGTCAGGATTGAGGGAAAGATGAATGCAGCAATGTACAGAGACATCCTGGATGAAAACCTGCTCCAGAGCGCTCTTTACCTTAGACTGGGGCGATGGTTCATCTTTCAGAAGGACAATGACCCTAAGCACACAGCCAAGCTATCAAAGGAGTGGCTTCAGGACAACTCTGTGAATGTCCTTGAGTGTCCCAGCCAGAGCCCAGACCTGAATCCGATTGAACATCTTCGCAGAGATCTCAAAAATGGCTGTGCACCAACGCTCCACATCCAACCTGATGGAGCTTGAGAGGTGCTGCAAAGAGAAATGGGTAAAACTGGCCAATGATAGGTGCACCAAGCTTGTGGCATCATATTCAAGAAGACTTGGGGCTGTAATTGCTGCAAAAAGTGCATCAACAAAGTGATGAGCAAAGGGTGTGAATACTTATGTACATATGATTTCTTAGCTATTTTTAATACATTTGCAAAAATAAAAAATAAATAAACCTTTTCATATCATTATGGGGTGTTGTGAGTAGAATTTTGAGGGAGGAAAATTAATTTACTAAATTTTGAATAAGGCTGTAACATAACAACATGTGAAAATGAAGGGTTGTGAATACTTTCTGGATGCACTGCATGTCATGTTGATGTGCACTTTTTTTTTAAAGGTGAACAATGTCACATTTCTATCTGATGTGTCCAATTCCTCCATTAATTCCTTGATTGCGATCCTCAAGTTCTGTTGGACCTGTGAGACAAAAGTTCCTTTATTCTTCTGTGTTAATTTGGGCCTGTTTTCTCAATGTAAAAATTATGTGGTCCCAACCTTTGTATATTTATGCATAACAGACTCTTTTTCAAGATTGCTCCTTAGAGGGAACCAGACTTTTGGAGAGCCAAAGTGGTGCTCTGGATGCCATCACTTAAGTTGTCAGATTTTATTTTTCTCTTTTCAGAAATGCAGTAAGGCAGGTAGTACCTTAAATACAGCCAAAGGTTCCCCAGATAACCCAGAATTATGCCAGTCAATCAGATGCGTTTATAAGTAATTCCATCAATTTCTGCAATCTTCCATGTTGTTTGCCATTTGTAAAATGGTGAACCACTGAAAAGCTGACTGACTATACCCCTAATGTGACAAATTTTTATGTACTCATATATAATTTCTATTTTTCACCAAAGATACACAGGGTAATCATTTTTCAATACTGGTTGGAGAAAAAAACAACTACAACTTTTTGAACATTAGATATTCCCAAGGTTTATCAGTGTCCAAGATATTGAGGGTGTTGATAAATTTGACTTCTTTTTAGACACTACAATAATTCAATATGTGCCCTTTTTAACTTTGAATTCTGCTTCCAATATAACTGCTTTCTCATCATATTCATAAGGTTGTTCAATGGTATATATCAATTGATGTTATATTTAAAACTTTAATGTCATTTAAAAGCATGTGCCACATTATTCTCTGTACTATCTGTAATGCCATACCCTTTAAAATATACTAGGAAAAGGCCAAACAAATATAATTTTGCTGTGATGCTGGTCACCAGACTAGTCATTTTGTTTAAATATCAGCATAGGTGTGATTGGGAGAGATTTACGATTTGAAGACTCTGTGCTGTAGAATATTCCTCCTGACATTTATAAACGGCAGCATTTATATGAGCTCAGCCAAGACATAAGGCTGAGAGAAGAAAGCAGAAGGGATAGTGTTTGCACCAGGAGAAGACTTTGTGTTGTATAGCTGCTTGCACTCTGTGCGTGTGACATACAGTGAGATAGGAAGAAAGTCAAACAAATGCTGTTTTCTAAGTTATTATCTATCCTGCTTTGGCACACATGAAAACAGAGATGGGTGAAACTGTTGTATCACGGTGAGGATCAGACAAGAAATTGTGTTGGGGACATTCTAAAGGAAGAATATATTAAGAGTGTGCTGGAGGTTAAGGGAATGTCTGACAGGGGGATGAATGTGAAGTTCTAAAATGAAAGGGTGATGATGAATGTCATCAGTGCATATGCCCCACAGGTAGGTTGTGCGATGAAAGAGAAAGATGATTTCTGGAGTGAGCTAGAAGTAGTAGTGGAGAGTGTACCCAAGCATGAAAGAGTGGCGATTGAAGCAGACTGCAGTGGTCATGTTGATGAAGGCAACGGAGGTGATGAGGAAGCAATGGGTAGACATATGATCAATGAGAGGAATGTTGAAGGGCAGATGGTGGCAGAGTTTTGGGGAAAAAAATGTAAACGCTGTCATGAATATGTTGTGAAAGTGTAGGAACACGGACCCACAACAGGGGCGCAAATGAACGGACAATGAAGGAAGTCAAATAACAACACTTTACTGTTGTGAAGAAGCACAACCAACACGGCGAATTACAATTATAGACAAGTAGTCAATTCACAAAAAATGTGTCACGTGGGCAGGCTCGAAGAGACGTCCGTTCAAAGCAGAACCGGAACCACACGATTTCCTCCGCCACCGAACCCCGGGAATACTGGAGCCGCCAAGTCCCGAACACCCAGGTGGCCACTGCCTCCGCTTGTCGGATCTGGTACTGCTGGCGAGGAACAAAAACAGTTAGATGTGGGTGCGTGTGCACCCAGCAACACGTATGGTGGGAAAACCACCTCCACCTCTCGTCGAAAAAAGAAACAGAATATCCGCTGTCCAACACACACAAGCAACAGATATTCCTGTCAGAAACACAGTCAGCTGAGAATGTTACCTCCTTGGTAGAGCGATATCTCGGCAAAGAAGTGGAGATGACGTCTTGCAGATATACCGCTGCGGATCAGATGATTGGTAACAGCTGTTGTAGGTGACAGCTGTCACCCTGGCTGCTCCTGTGAGGTGGCAGCGCCCTCTGGTGCCTGGAGCCCGCACTCCAGGCAGGGTGCCCTCTGGTGGTGGTGGGCCAGCAGTACCTCCTCTTCAGCGGCCCACACAACAGAATACTTATTTTAAGGCAGAAGAGCACAGGGTGACATATAAGAGTGGAGGAAGGTGCACAGAGGTGGTCTATATTCTGTGTAAGAGATCCAACTTAAAATAACCTGAAGACTGTAAGGTGGTGGCAGGGTAGAGTGCAGCTAGACAGCATTGTATGGTGGTTTGTAGGATGACTTTTGAGGTGAAGAGGAAGAGCGTGAGAGGTGAATCAAGGATAATATGGTATAATCTGAAGGAGGAAGGCATGTGAAAATGGAAAGCTCCTGCAACTGTGGTGAGGGAGACACAGAGGAAGGTTCTGGTTGTGCCATCTGGACAGAGGAAGGAAGACAAGAAAACAGGTGGTAGAATGAAGATGTTAAGGGCCCCTTCACACATAGTGCGAATTTGGTCGATTTGCGCATAAAGTGCGCATGAAGCAGGAATCGTATGCAAAACATGTAAAATCATAACTGCTTCCAATGCCTCGTACACCTGGTGCTACAACTATTTGCACAAACCAGCAGCTGAAAGACAGAGTGTGTGCTGTGTGAGCCCACTGAACCCTCTCGAGGCAGGTGTCAGCCAAATTCTAGGTGACACGCACGAACATCTAACACTGCTCGCATGGCACTTAGAAAATATGTGGCCATTCGCACTGTTAACACGACAACAGTCAGCAGACAATCACTTTCGGGGTGGATGTGCCCCACGACTGCTTAGTTGCCGAGTGTACATATGGAGTGCCAGAGTATCGGCTCCCGCCACAACACGTGTGCTTGTGTTTTGTACATATTTGCACTATGTGTGTATGTATACTAAAGAAAGTATACAGAGAAAGTGGTTAGTGAAAAAGAATTGAAATATTCAGAGAGATAATGACAGTAGGGAGAATTATAAGGAGATGTGGTGAAATGTGAAAAGAGATTTAGCAAAGCCTAAGGAAAGGGCATAGAGTGCATCCACAAAGTAATCACAGCATTTCATTTTTTTCCACATTTTATTATGTTACAGCCTTATTCCAAAATGGAGTAAATTCATTTTTTTCGCTCAAAATCTACTCACAACACTCCATAATGACATAAAGGCTTTTTTTTTTTACTGTTGTTATTAGTATGTATTTATTATTCTTTCATTATTTATTTATTATTATGTATTTTATTTTATTTTATTGTTATTTACAGGGCTGTGCCTTGTGTGGCTACAGTCTGGGGTATTTCCACAACCTCTTTTCACATAATAGCAGCCCACAGCCATCCTGAGCACTATGTTCGCAAACATGTCATCATTTCACCCGCACGAGTGATGCTTGACATCTGTGAGAGTGCTGCCTGGCATTCACACACAAATCCTTGCACCTGCAAAACCCTCGCTCAGCATTCACAAGATTGTCACACGATATTTGAGCAGTACTCAACGCTACGTATGTGAACTGCTTGCGATTTTTGGCCCTATTTCCACCACCAGTCCATGTGATATTCTGCCCACATTCGGGCGACATGCGCCAATATGTCAGAAGGACCCATTCAGTGAGACTCTAGTTCAACTAAAGTATTGGCACTAATTCGTATGTTGTGTTTATGCAAATTTGTGTCTCCAACTACTCCCCAAATGTCACAGCCCAGTGAGATACTACAGTAAACAAAGGAAAATCTCTAGTACCAGAGTCATTTAAGGGTCATTTCCAGGTCCTATAGTGAAAGACTCACAATCACCAGTCAAAACTTACCCCACCCTTGATGTGTCACTTTGACACTTCTACAGATGAGCTGAATCTTATGGACTAGGCAACATGGAAGGTCGGTACCATGTGGCAGTAAGTATGCAGCAGCAGCAGCAGCAGAGAAAGTCCGGGCATTGAATTGTCTTAGCCAATGGGCACTGGGCAGCTGCCACAATCAGCAGCAGTCTACATGTGAAAAGTCTTGCCTTCAGCATCGGCATTGAAGCATGTTGGCTGATTGTGTTAAGTTTGGCTGTGACTCTTCTTGCAGTTGTGGCACAGCCGTCTCTGGACTGTGTAAGTATGACTACAGCTAAACTGTCACACAGCAAGTCTGCTGCTGGCTCCAATTACCCTCTTGATGTCCACAATAACCCATTTCCATTTTGCTGCTCACCAAGCAAAACCTGGAGTGTTAAAATCTCAAATGGATATGATCATATCACTGTTGAATCTCAAGCTCTCTACACATGTAATTTACACTCTGAAGGTGTATTAACTATGTGCATGAGTTCACTGGGAAATGATAAAAGGAAGCCTTTGTGACATGTGGGTTTTTAATGGTGGTTCTGTCACGGTGCCATTGCCTCATCACCAGAAGGCTGCGGCTTCAAATCCAATCTGCGACCTGTTTGTGCAGTATTCTAACCAACAATATCAAAATAATTAGGCCAACATCTCTAAAAATCTTATCATATACTTTATCTCTGGGACTTCGACCAATGTGGTCAGGAGATGTCTGGGAAGAGCTTATGGAGTCATGATGTCAGTGGTCAAAGCTGTATGACAATGCCCATGTGTCTTCTATCTTGGTGGGGATGGACCAGTGGTCTGCTTTGGTCCTTGCCAATCAGGGGAACTGCATATAAAGGCAGACATGGTGACACACAGCATTTGTGCATGCTGTCAGATCTGATGAAATACATATACAGAAGGTTACATTTGATGTTCTGAATCTGTGAAAATGTCAATAGCTGGAGATGAGGCCACACTGAATGAAACCTTTCCTGCATTTCTTGTTATTTTTTTCCTATCTCTATCCATTCATTCTACATTTATTACAATTATCACATTACATTCATTTTGTTCAGTTTGTTAATTTCCTTTGGTTAGTCTTTTTTTTTTTTTTTTTGTATAATTAAACACAGTATATTGTTTTTCTGCCTTAAACTGTGTAAACCAGGGTCTAACAGACAATGTCTTTTGCCAGTTATACTTGTTTCGTCTGGTGTTCTAATCCAAGGCCGAGACTGTGGGACTCGAGGTTTGTGGATAGGAGCTCTGAAATGGCTATATTTGGCCTCCCTCTTAGGGACATATAAAAAGAGCATGTTGTCTCCAGGAAGCTGTCTGTTTTTCTTTCTGTTGTTTTGGCTTTGTCTTTTTTCTTGTTTTTTGGGCTTCATCTTTTGTCTTCTTTTTGACTTTTGTCTTTGGTGGATTTTATTTATTTATTTTCCTTTTGAGATATATCCTGTGACCTGTGTTTATGTCATGTCACAAACATTTGCATAATTAAAAGCCTCTGTTTTGTTTTTTTTTTGTAAGATTTAAATCATAAAAAATTTCTTTGGCACAACTATAATTTTATTTTTTTATCATTTAATCAGGGGATTCAAAATATGATATTGCCAATATGGTAAAAATTTGTGCTGTCTGGAAACAATTTAGAGTATCTCCTAGAATTTCTTCTAGAATTTCAAGCAATCAGACGGCCATGACCTACTTTAGTAGCAGTGTAATAGATCACATGGGGGTTGTCAGTCAGAATAAAGAAAAGCAGCATGGCGTCAGCTGGCTGCTCGCTTGACCAAAATAAACCAAGAAGGCGTACATACAGCACTGCATACAGTGGGGGAAATAAATATTTGATCCACTGTCAATTTTGCAGGTTTTCTTACCTACAAAGAATGGAGAGGTCTGTATTTTTTATCATAGGTACACTTCAGCTGTGAGAGACAGACTCTAAAAAATCCAGAAAATCACATTGTATGATTTTTAAATAATTAATTTGCATTTTATTGCATGAAATAAGTATTTGATACCCTAGAAAAAACAGACCTTAACAATTAGTACAAAAACATTTGTCTGCCATTAGACATCAGATGTTTCCTGTAGTTCTTGACCAAGTTTTCACACAATGCAGCAGAGATTTTGGTCCACTCCTCCATACAGATCTTCTCCAGATCTTTAAGGTTTAGAGTTTCAGCTCCCTCCATCCATCCATTTTCTTCCGCTTCGTCCGAGGTCGGGTCGCGGAGGCAGCAGCTCAAGCAAAGCCGCCCAGACCTCCCGATCCACACACACCTCCCCCAGCAACTCCGGGGGAACCCCGATGCGTTCCCAAGCCAGTTGCGAGACGTAGTCCCTCCAGTGTATCCGGGGTCTTCCCCAGGGCCTCCTCCCAATGGGACGTGCCCGAACACCTCTCCAGCGAGGCATCCAGGGGTCATCCGAAAAAAATGCCCGAGCCACCTCAGCTGGCTCCTTTCGCCGTGGAGGAGCAGCAGCTTCACTCCGAACTCCACCCGAGTGACGCTGTATCGGACAGTCGTGGTGAAGAGAGAGCTGAGCAGGGGGGCAAAGCTCTCAATTTACCGATCGATCTATGTTCCGAACCTCACCTATGGTCATGAGATTTGGCTCATGACCGAAAGAACAAGATCGCGAGTACAAGCGGCTGAGGTGAGTTTCCTCCGCAGGGTGGCTGGGTGCCCCCTTAGAGATAGGGCGAGGAGCTCGGTCAGCTCCCTCCAAGGATTTTCTATGTACTTACAATGAGGAAAATAAGTATTTATTTGTATGGTACTGCCGCAAATAAGTATTTGAACACCTGTGAAAATCAATGTTAATATTTGGTACAGTAGCCTTTGTTTGCAATTACAGAGGTCAAACATTTCCTGTAGTTCTTGACCAAGTTTTCACACACTGCAGCAGGAATTTTGGTTCACTCCGCCATATAGATCTTCTCCAAATCTTTCAGGTTTGGAGTTTCAGCTCCCTCCAAAGATTTTCTATTGAGTTCAGGTCTGGAGACTGGCTAGGCCACTCCAGGACCTTGAAATGCTTCTTACGGAGCCCCTCCTTAGTTGACCTGGCTGTGTGTTTGGGGTCATTGTCATGCTTGAAGACCCAGCCATGACCCATCTTCAACGCTCTTACTGAGGGAAGGAGGTTGTTTGCCAAAATCTCACATTACATAACCCCATCCATCCTCCCTTCAATACGGGGCAGTTGTCCTGTCCCCTTTGCAGAATAGCACCCCCAGAGTATGATGTTTCCACCCCCATGCTTCACTGTTGGGATGGTTTTCCTGGGGTTGTTCTCATCCTCTAAACACAGCAAGTGGAGTTGATTCCAAAAAGCTCTATTTTGATCTCATCAGACCACATGACCTTCTCCCATGCCTCCTCTGGATCATGAACCTTGCTACCCTGCAGATTTTAAACCATGACAGCATCATGTGTTACTAATATAATCTTTGTGACTGTGGTCCCAGCTCTCTTCAGGTCATTGACCAGGTCCTCCTGTGTAGTTCTGAGCTTTCTCAGAATCATCCTTACCCCACAAAGTGAGATCTTGCATGGAATCCCAGACCAAGGGAGACTGACAGTCATCTTGTGTTTCTTCCACTTTCTAATAAATAATCATAACAGTTGTCTTCTACCAAGCTGCTTGCCTGTTGTCCTGTAGTCCATCCCAGCCTTGTGCAGGTCTACAATTTTGTCCCTGGTGTCCTTAGACAGCTCTTTGGTCTTGGCCATGGTGGACATGTTGGAGTGTGATTGATTGAGTGTGTGGACAGGTGTCTTTTATACAGGTAACAACTTCAAACAGGTGTAATTAATACAGGTAAAGAGTGCAGAATAAGAGGGCTTCTTAAAGAAAAAATTAACAGGTCTGTGTGAGCCAGAATTCTTGCTGGTTGGTAGGGGGTCGAATACTTACTTATTTCATGCAATAAAATTCAAATTAATTATTAAAAAAAACACGCAATGTGATTTTCTGGATTTTTTTTTTTTTTAAGATTCTGTCTCTCACATTTGAAGTGTACCTATGATAAAAATGACAGACCTCTACATTCTTTGTCGGTGGGAAAACCTGCAAAATTGACAGTGGATCAAATACTACCTTCACTGTAAATCTATTATAAATAAGTCCCTTCGGCTGCTCCCTTGTTTGCACTCGGGGTCGCCACAGCAAATCCAAGGTGGATCTGCATGTTGAATTGGCACAGGTTTTACGCCGGATGCCCTTCCTGACGCAACTCCACATTACATGGAGAAATGTGGCAGGGGTGGGATTTGAACCCGGAACCTTCTGAACTGAAACCAAGCACATTAACCACTTGGCCACCACCCCTACACACTGTAAATCTATTATACTTGTCATATATTTTGTAAACGTTAGTGAAAAATAAGCACTTCTAAATCTGAGAACACTGTTTTGAAACCAGATAACACCTTTAAAGTGATTTACAAGAAATCTTACAGGCATTACCATGCACACCCAAGGAACACATATCACACAAGTGGGTCAGATCACAAAGTAATCTCAAAACCTGACGCATTCGCACACGTCCTTCTTCCTGTAGATGGCATAAGAAGGAAAAGAAAATATGTGCTATGGAATTCCCTCTGGGTACATATGTTCTTTTCATTAAACTGAGCTGTAATTTTGCAACACATTACAAAAAATTATAATGCTTGGATTTCAGGAGAAATTTTGTCAGTTTTGTGAAATTTGATACAGCTTTAAAAAAAAGACTCAGAAGAGACGACATTTGTTCTTTGTCATTCCTGAGTCATTCTGCTTCACGCACTTCCATACATACCACTGTCCCACTCATGAGTGGAGCGAAGGAAGACATAATCTATTTCCTTTTTGAATAAATTATCATCTACAGTTTAAACAAAGAATATACAGCCCTCGCCATGAAGAGTCCATATGGATGTTTAAACCTTTGTTTTCCATCGTGGTTATACCGGATATTCAAAGTTCTGAATGTCCTCCAAAGCTAATGCTGTGGTCTTAGTATGCTGAACACCAGAGTTTTCATCTGTTTCTTCATGCAGGTAATTCTCACTTTCCTGATGATAATGATGACCTCTATAACCCCACTGCTGTTTAAGTTCAGGCTTAATTTGAAATTGTCTCTGTTGCGCCTCTTATATGAACACACTTTTTCCCAACTGATTGAAGCTAAGATAATCTTTCTCAGTGAAACATATTTAAAATGGATACACATTTTATTCCACATGTAGATACTTAAAATTCAAAAATCAAAAAGACAAGGAGTTATTAACACCTTTACCATGTTTAATGGAAAAAATGATCTGTTAGAGGTCTGAAAATAGGTCCTCTTTCCCTCCCTATAATTATAGCTTTGAAACATATTATCTTACAGGCATGTCTCCAGAAACGTCTTCAGCACAGTGCTAACAAGGCCTGCTGAAACTCCAAAAGAACAGACTGAAGCTTTAATTACACAGGTCCATATATTACTACACATCATCCCCTGCTGCTCCAATATTAATTAAACTCTATAACTTCCATCCTATTCAGGCTCAGCTTATTACAAAGTTAACTTTGGTTCACTTTGATTTCTACCCATGTATTGCATATTCATATTTTCCTCCAAACACACCATAAATATCAATACACAGATACACAATCTGGCATGAAAATTTTCACCCTTTAAATTTTATCTAATAATTTAAAATATTTTCAGAAAAAATGCAAACAAACAAATATATATATATTGTATAAATCAGATTATTTAATAAACTGTGCAGACTTATTTAACATTCATAAAACAAAATGTTTTCATACAGCATAAAAAAAAAGACAAAATGTGCATGGCAGTTATTGGTGCCCTTTGATGAATTCACATTAAACAGTGACTTTTCCAGTTTGTTTGTTTGTTTGTTTTTAGACAGGTCAGGGGATGGACACATGAACGTTTCCAAGTCACTGAAAATGTCTTGAATTTCATTTACATCAAATATAAAAAAAAAAAAACCACACAAACAACATGGTACTGTATGGTAAATTTGTCTCAAGTTGGCAGTTCTCAAAAACTGAGTTGGAGAAGCAAACTAGTGAGGGAAGCCACCAAGACACCCAACCCAAACATCTCTGAAGGAGGTATGGGCTTGTATGGTTGGAATTAGAGGAACTGGACATAATGTAGCTGTCGTCTGCAGCCACACCATTCATAGCTTCGTAGTGGAGTCGAACAAAGAAGGGTTTTAATGAATAAATAAGCAAAATCTAGACTTGAGTCTCCCAAATACTTTTTGGCAAAGTGAAACTGAAATTTCACATCTTTGTTTTAAGAAATCCTTCTCTGTTCCATGTCATTCCTGATGTAGACTGACAAATTCATGACGTATTTTTCTAAGTAAAAATATCACAGCGGCACATATAGATATTTGGCTGGGGTTATAAGTGACCCGATTAGGTCAGTAGTGATGAAATGCATTTGCTGGAAAGACTTACAGTACCATTGTTTCTGCGTTTTCTGTAATAAATGCCAGTGGAATGGATTGTTTTTAGTCTTAAGCCCTGGTCAGACCAAATAATAAAGCCATGAATAATGAACCACGTATGGAGTTGTCAGAATTTTCAGTGATTTGAGTAATGAGCCACGTATAAATCTGTCGCAACATCTCTTACGAAGAAGCCTCTATGGAGCCTCTGTGTCGCATGCGTTAGGTATCGGTCTCTAATGAGCCTCAAGTGGCTAGTAAATCCACGTATGATCCACGTAAAGCCATGTAGAGCCACATATGAGCTCCATAGAGCCACGTTCTGCCTTCTCTTTCTCCTGTTCTTGCCACCATGCTCCTCCTCCTCCTGTGTTAGTGCAGCTGATAACTGAAAAAATGCTTCAAATGGTGATGCAAGCACCAAATTTGGCACACATACTCCTTAGACATTACTCTCTTAAAAATGCCGAGTGGCCACATGAACTTTCAATAGGCCGCCAAGAAGGCCATTGACATGACATTCATTCACAGATAGTCCAAACTATACCTTTTTGGAATCTTTATGATCACACAAATAATATGGAATACCTTTCAGTATGATTGGAGCATTTTTAAATTTTGACCCCTGTGTAATTCTTCAATTGACCCTTCTTGGCCGCCTATTGAAAGTTCATGTGGCCACTCTGCATTTTTAAAGAGTAATGTCTAAGGAGTATTTGTGCCAAATTTGGTGCTTGCATCACCGTTTGAAGGATCCCTCAGTAAATATTCACTTATCTGCTGCACTATGTCCCCTGATCCTGTGTACCCTCTTTCTGGCTTGGCTGACCCACTGATGGGGTAGGCCTGTCTGTTTATATGTGTGTGTGTGTGGGGGGGGGGGTGATATCCACTTCTATCTCAGTGCCCTCCTCCGGTGGTGGTGTTGGAGATCCGGTTTCAGATGATAGAGCAGGGCCTCCTCCGGGTTGCAGTCTTCCTGCCTCCTGCTTCTGCCTTCTTCCCTCTGACTGTGCTTGTCATGCCGTACGGGTGAAAGTGTGAGTAGTTCGCAGCAAAATGGTGGCAGAGGAAGGCCGAATGAGTTTATATAGAGGCAGGCCACGTGATGGTCACATGATGGCTACATGTTGTTTGCATTAATGGGGGGAATAAGTATAAGAATAATTAGTGGGGAATAAGTTTCATTACAGTAGAAGTCTTTCAGAAAGCGCTGTAACTAGGTTTAAGGATATGATTCCTTCTTTATGTTCTCCAATGCCATATACCAACACAGTGCAGAGTAGCTACCTAAACTCTGTGAGTGAGATAGATTATCTCGTCAATAGTTTTACATCCTCATTGAGCACAACTTTGGATGCTGTAGCTCCTCTGAAAAAGAGAGCCTTAAATCAGAAGTGCCTGACTCTGTGGTAAAACTCACAAACTCGCAGCTTAAAGCAGATAACCCGTAAGTTGGGTCAACAGAGGCTTAAATTTGGAGGTTTTCAGCTTGAAACAGGATGACGACGTCGCCTTGGAGAGCTGCGCAACGTCCCGCTCCGTGGGAAGTCCTTACAGCGATAGAAACAATCCAAAATCTCTCATCAGCCGTTAAAATTTACACCGAAAACCAGCTGAATTTCTCGAATGGTGTCCACTCGGATGTGCCTCAGAGTTTTTGAAAAAATTTTGATCAAGCACAGCACCAGTCTCTCAGCAACTTCTCAGACAATGAAAATCTGATGAGGGGGCTGGACCACTCCTTCCACAAGGCGTGCTCACAGGCGAATGACGTCACCGACAGGCGTGAAAAAACTCTCGCATGCCCACGAGGGTTCAAGCTTGGCTGATGTAATCACACGTGATTCAAATCCATATAGTTTTTTAAAAAATAAAACTGTCGGTTTCTTTTCTAACAGACCTCGTATACATGCTTCCCTTATGCAGTATTATTAGAAAGCATTGCTTAAATTTTCATTGTTACGCAGATGATACCCAGCTTTATCTATCCATGAAGCCAGAGGACACACACCAATTAGTTAAACTGCAGGAATGTCTTACAGACATAAAGACATGGATGACCTCTAATTTCCTGCTTTTAAATTCAGATAAAACTGAAGGTATTGTACTTGGCTCCACAAATCTTAGAAACATGGTGTCTAACCAGATCCTTACTCTGGATGGCATTACCCTGAACTCTAGTACAACCCCTGACAAAAATTCTGGAATCACCGGCCTCGGAGGATGTTCATTCAGTTGTTTAATTTTGTAGAAAAAAAGCAGATGCAAACGTCCTTCCACTCTTTATCGCTGGTTGGCAGCGATAAAAATATTTACTTTATTGATTAATTTACTCTTAAGCTAGCTATATTTTCACATTTTACTACTTTATTTGCAATGTAATGAACAGCAGAAGTCAGTGAAAGTCCTCTGGGCAGAAACCTCTTCTTGTGTTATTGATGCTTTCATTGTATTCTGAAGCTTTGCATTTCTGTTTTTATGTGCACTGCGTGAATTTGCAGGCACGTTATAAACAGTATGTTCTGCAATGGCAGTGGCCAGTGAAGTTGCCGTTACACTACAATTAGCCACCAGCTATTACAACCCCTAGCAAAAATTATGGAATCACCGGCCTCAGAGGATGTTCATTCAGTTGTTTAATTTTGTAGAAAAAAAGCAGATCACAGACATGACACAAAACTAAAGTCATTTCAAATGGCAACATTCTGGCTTTAAGAAACACTATAAGAAATCAGGAAAATAAACTGTAGCAGTCAGTAACGGTTACTTTTTTAGACCAAGCAGAGGAAAAAAATATGGAATCACTCAATTCTGAGGAAAAAATTATGGAATCATGAAAAACAAAAGAACGCTCCTGTTGGGAAGGTGTCGTAACACGGACCCACAACAGGGGGCGCAAATGAACGGACAATGAGTAAGCCAAAAGGTAACAATTTAATGTTGTGATATTACACAACGAAACGTGTCTTAATTTTCACAGTCAATAAACACCAGGTGACGTGTGGGCAGGCTCGAAGATAGAAGACGCCCGACGAGAGAGAAGCCGCGTCCCACACGGCTTCCACCACCAACGGCCTGAAGAACACCGGAGCCGCCAAGTCCCGAGTCCCCACGTGGCCTCTGTCTTCGGCTGTCGACCCTGGTACTGCTGGCAGAAAACAGAAAGATGATGTGTGAATGTGAGTCCGCACACTCAGTAAGTAACAGTCCAAACACAGTTGGGAGGAAGCACCTCCACCTCCAACCTAGGAACACACTAGCAGCTCCTGTAACCACTTATCTGGATGGAGTGAGAGGCGAAGACATCGCTTCTCTCACTGACCGCCAACCCAGTTGAAAGGGCACCACAGGACAACGGCTGCAAACAGATCAGACGTAAGTCACAGTTTAAATTCAGCAGAGAAATTACCTTAGTACTGGTAGTCGATTTCTCGGCGGGGAGGTGGAGTTGCAGTCCGGCTTATATGGTGGTGTAGATGAGTGACAGCTGGAGTAATGAGTGACAGCTGTCACTTCCTCTGGGTTTGGCGCCCTCTCGTGCTTGGAGCCCGCACTCCAAGCAGGGCGCCCTCTGGTGGTAGTGGGCCAGCAGTACCTCCTCTTCAGCGGCCCACACAACAGCTCCAACACATCACTAGTATTTTGTTGCACCACCTCTGGCTTTTATAACAGCTTGCAGTCTCTGAGGCATGGACTTAATGAGTGACAAACAGTACTCTTCATCAATCTGGCTCCAACTTTCTCTGATTGCTGTTGCCAGATCAGCTTTGCAGGTTGGAGCCTTGTCATGGACCATTTTCTTCAACTTCCACCAAAGATTTTCAATTGGATTAAGATCCGGACTATTTGCAGGCCATGACATTGACCCTATGTGTCTTTTTGCAAGGAATGTTTTCACAATTTTTGCTCTATGGCAAGATGCATTATCATCTTGAAAAATGATTTCATCATCCCCAAACATCCTATCAAATGATGGGATAAGAAAAGTGTCCAAAATATCAACATACACTCGTGCATTTATTGATGATGTAATGACAGCCATCTCCCCAGTGCCTTTACCTGACATGCAGCCCCATATCATCAATGACTGTGGAAATTTACATGTTCTCTTCAGGCAGTCATCTTTATAAATCTCATTGGAACGGCACCAAACAAAAGTTCCAGCATCATCACCTTGCCCAATGCAGATTCGAGATTCATCACTGAATATGACTTTCATCCAGTCATCCACAGTCCACGATTGCTTTTCCTTAGCCCATTGTAACCTTGTTTTTTTCTGTTTAGGTGCTAATGATGGCTTTTGTTTAGCTTTTCTGTATGTAAATCCCATTTCCTTTAGGCGGTTTCTTACAGTTCGGTCACAGACGCTGGCTCCAGTTTCCTCCCATTGTGTATTTTCGATTTTTGAGACATATTGCTTTAAGTTTTCTGTCGTGACGCTTTGATGTCTTCCTTGGTCTACCAGTATGTTTGCCTTTAACAACCTTCCCATGTTGTTTGTATTTGGTCCAGAGTTTAGACACAGTTGACCGTGAACAATCAACATCTTTTGCAACATTGCGTGATGATTTACCCTCTTTTAAGAGTTTGATCATCCTCTCCTTTGTTTCAATTGACATCTCTCGTGTTGGAGCCATGATTCATGTCAGTCCACTTGGTGCAACAGCTCTCCAAGGTGTGATCACTCCTTTTTAGATGCAGACTAACGAGCAGATCTGATTTGATGCAGGTGTTAGTTTTGGGGATGAAAATTTACAGGGTGATTCCATAATTTATTCCTCAGAATTGAGTGATTCCATATTTTTTTCCTGATTTCTTATAGTGTTTCTTAAAGCCAGAAAGTTGCCATTTGAAATTACTTTAGTTTTGTGTCATGTCTGTGATCTGCTTTTTTTCTACAAAATTAAACAACTGAATGAACATCCTCCAAGGCCGGTGATTCCATAATTTTTGCCAGGGGTTGTATATCTAACTCTCATTTCTCTCTGTGTCACCGTGACTATGCTCCAGTGTTGGAATTTTAGTGCTGGCTGAATTTCAACTCTGGCCGTAATGCCATAAAAAATTATTGCATGCCTTTGTGGTCCAAGTGCAACTTCCAGTTACTTTTGTCTGTGTGCTTTTGCAAACATCACATGACATCACATAATTTAAAGCAAATATTGCAGCATGAAGCACACTTTGGGATCTTCAAAGCACTCTTCAAAGCTTAGAACCTAAGCTACTCACAGGCTGAATTCAAAACAAAAAGCCAATTATGGACGAACCAAGTTATGATACCTAGTTATCAATTGATAATATTAGATATCAAGGTAATGTTAGGTAATCCACAGCATTAGCAGGCATCTGTGTATTAAGTAAATTATATTTATATAACACCTTTCAAGATAAAAATCACAAGGTGCTTCATGACAAAATAAAAAAACAAAACCAGATAAAAAGATAGAAAACATCAACTAAATCAGTAAACAGCAGTTAAAAATAAGAAGACAACTGAGTGCTACTTGAACACCAGTTTAAAAGGATGAGTCTTCAGCTGCAAGAGTGAGTTACAGTATTCCAACCAAGATGAAATGAAAGCATGAATAACTATCTACAGAAACACTGGAAACAAGAGCAATGAGTTTGCTAATATTTCATTGTTGATTAAAAACACAAATGAACCAGAGTTTTGACAAGCAAAAACAATGATAGTTCACAATCAAAGATCACTCCCACGTTTCTAATCATTGGTTTGACAAGGGCTGAGCATGAACCCAAATTTTCAATAACCTGGGAGACCAAGCTAAGCAGGGCACAAATAAGTACCTCAGGTTTATGCTCATTCAACTGGGAAAAAAAAAAATTTGCCCACCAGGATTTTATACAATTCAAGTATTTTTGTAGTGCTGACACTTTAGAGACACACTGAGGTTTGAAAGTAGTAAATATAATGCAATGCAAAAATACCCTCGGCCATATGAGCCTTGTGTTCTTTATAATTTGCAGTTGTTTAATTAATTATTAAGATCCTGTTGTCTTACATACATACAATTTGTACATGTTCAATAAAGCCCCTCTATTAATCAGTCAATCAAAAACAATATTTACGTTTTAACAGCATCTGCAGGAGGCTTTGCATGTGCATGTACATGAGCTTTTGACAAAAGCAGAAGTTATGCAAATCAAGGAATATTTGTAGATCACCCTCTGTGCACATGCTGGTATTAATGAGACAAATTTAACTCCATAGGAAGTTAGCTTTAAGTTCGCGTAAGTTAGCATGTACACTAATGCCGCAAAAATGTGTGCTTTTACATAATATATGAGAAACATGCATATAAACACAAAGCAAAGTGGGTTTGAAGAGACCAGCCATTAACTTCACGGTGCAGCTCTACTCTGATTGGCTGTCATCCCCCACCACTCAAAAACAAAGCAGAACAGCTTCAAACAGAATGTGACTTTTTAACCTCTTAAAATACCTCTTAAAATAGGTCAAGGTTAGCCATCTTGAACTTGTCCAAGGTCAGTGCCCAAGAATGTTCCCTGTGAATTTGAAGACTGTGGCAGTAATAGAACTGGACTTATGATGTACACAGACAGACAGACGGATGGACAGACAGACACCAGGTCTTTGCAATACTCGATGGCCATATGTTCACCTCGGGTAAAAACTGAATATTGTCAGCACAACAATGATAAGAAATACCATTAAATGATCATAAAAGCTGATATAAACAAAGCAAATACAACACACAAAAAATAGGGCCAAGAAGGGAATCCTGTGGAACACCATATTCAAATATGGTGTTCCACAGGAGAGCTGATGATGACTTGTAATAACGGAAATGCAGCAAAAACCTCAAAACATGAGATATGAAGCAAACCATTTAAGAGTTGCCTAAACTGCCTAATACAGTATGCCTTCCTAAATGGCACTAATAGGTCATTTCCTAGCCGTGCACTGATTCCCCATTATGCCATGATTTAAATAATTCTGCCAACTACAACAATTTTTTTTGCAAGAACTGGCAACAGAATGCATGTGGCTGGATATGTTCATCAAACAGTGGATTTTAAAACATTTCCATGGTTCAACTACATTAAGCATACTCCCACATGGCCTAACAGAGCAAAAATAACTAGAATTGTAGTCTGCTTGGATTTTTTATGCTGAGCACAAAGTTGTTGTTTTTTTGTGTTTTTTTATGTGGCCGCTGATCACTACTGATCATTACTGTCAATGTCATTTTCACATTGAGGCAGAAATAAGTTTCCCAAAAAATGCTGTAAAACCTTATACTGTATTTATTTTGAACTGCATCACAACGCCTGACATCAACATTCAATTAATTACATTTGTACGTACACACTGAATGTCACACTTCTGCAACAAAATCACACATGCACAAACAAGACAAATGCAGATGCACACAGAAAAGTGCTGGTATTGTGTTTGTTCTTTGATTGCTGCCAACACACATTTTGATGGAACATGTAGACTGGATTTTTGTAGTATTTGTCACAGCCACCAGATGGTAGATTTTACACAAGAAGATTATCTGAGGGTTATTGACTTGAGTTGTGGATCTTGGTGTTGCGGTCAGTACAGCAGTCAGTCACAGACTCCTCACAATCCCTCTTCCAGGCTGGCAGATGAAAACATTGCCTGACTGAGCTCCTGTCTCCTCTGTTCATTATTAAACCCTATGGTCAGAATGATACACATTACCATGTTCTTCTTCTTGGAAGTTGCAGTTGGCAAACCTGTTGGTGCATTGCTAAGTTATTAGCATAATTAGTACAATGCATCTTGGGGTCAACTGTCCAAAGTAAAGCTCCATGAAAAAAAAAAGTTCCTCATCCTTGACATCAGAAAAAAGAGATGATAAAAGGCAGATTTTTTTCTTACAAACAGAGAACAAACAATATCATAAAATGTTGAAGTTGAGAAATGAAACTTCCCCTAATAAGACACAAAAACTATAATACAGTTTCAGAACTATGACAACACCAGTCTCACAGCTCTGCAACAGTATTTGACTAAAATCCACAAAAATAGGGACGTCATCGAACTACTCCTCTAGGAGCTGAGCCAGATCAAGCGGTCGGAAAGAAGAAGAAGAAGAAGCAGACAAGGAAAACTCATCTGGCAATAGTTGTACTTAGTGTCCAAGTTACCTCCATTGTCCAGCATACCACATGTATACTGGCTGTAAAAATCACTCATGGTTGCCCCGGGGTTACACTCACCCCGTACCATGTCCTCAGCTTCTTGGCATTATTGGCAATCTATATCACGATAAATGGCATTGTCCTTGTGTGTGTAGTTGTCAATGACAACATGAGGCAAGTTCTGGGCCTGGCTCAGTAAACTTTGGCCACCTTTGGCCAAAGCATACTTGCCACCTAGCGGACGTGCTGGTTCTTGCACCAGCAGATTTGATAAACGAATGTGGTTTTTTTTTTGTTTTGTTTTTGTTTGTTTTTTTTTTAATGGGGCTTAATGAAGAGTGTGGTGGACAGGTGAAGAAGAGAGTGCAGGCAGGGTGGAGTGGGTGGAAAAAGGTGTCAGGAGTGATCTGTGACTGAAGAAAATCTGCAAGACTACTGGGGAAAGTTTACAAGACAGTAGTGATGCCAGCTATGTTATACGGCTTAGAGACAATGGCACTGATAAAAAGACAGGAGGCAGAGCTGGAGGTGGCAGAGCTGAAAATGTTGCAATTCTCTTTGGGAGTGATGAGGATGGACAGGATTACGAATGAACATATCAGAGGTACAGCTCTGGATGATTTGGAGACAAAGTCAGAGAGATGAGATTGACATGGTTTGAACATGTGTAGAGGAGGGGCCCAGGGTATATAGGGAGAAGGATGATGGAGCCACCAGGCAGGAGAAGAGGAAGGCCAAAGAGAAGGTTTATGGATGTGCTGAAGGAGGACATGCAGGTGCTTGGTGTGACAGAAGAAGATACAGAGAACAGGGTGTGATGGAAAGGATTGATTTGCTGTGGCAACCCCCAACAGTAGCAGCCAAAAGAAGAAGAAGACGAAGGTAGTCAGAGTCCTTCAGGTGCCTTTTGGCAAACTCCAGGTGGGCGGCCATGTGCCTTTTACTAAGGACTGGCTTCCGTCTGGCCGCTCTATCATACAGGTCTGATTGGTGGATTGCTGCAGACACGGTTGTCCTTCTAGAAGGTTCTCCTCTCTCCACAGAGGAATGTTGGAGCTCTGACAGAGTGACCATCAGGTTCTTGGTCACCTCCCTGACTAAAGCCCTTCTCCTCCGATCACTCAGTTTAGGCAGACGGCCAGCTCTAGGAAGAGTCCTGGTGGATCTGAATTTCTTCCATTTACAGATGATGGAGGCCACTGTGCTCATTGGAACCTTCAAAGCAGCAGAAATGTTTCTGTACCCTTCCCCAGATTTGTGTGCCGAGACAATCCTGTCTCAGAGGTCTACAGGCATTTCGTTTGACTTTATGCTTTGTTTGTGCTCTGACATGCACTGTCAACTGTGGGACCTTATATCTAGACAGGTGTGTGTCTTCCAAATCATGTCCAATCAACTGAATTTACCCCAGGTGGACTACAATTAAGATGTAGAAACATCTTAATGACTATCAGTGGAAACAGGATGCACCTGAGCTCAATTTTGAGCTTCATGGCAAAGGCTGTGAACACTTATGTACATGTAACGTCTTAGTTTATTTTTTTATTTGCAAAAATCTAAAAAACTTGTTTCTCATTGTCATTATGGGGTACTGTGTGTAGAATTTTGATGAAAAAATGAATTTCATACATTTTGGAATGAGGGTGTAGCATAACGACGTGTAAAAAGTGAAGCGCTATGAATACTTTCTGGACGCACGGTAAGGCTGCATGCAGTGATGCTCCCTGTGATATTGTTGTGGTGGTCATGGTGTCTGTGCGTGCAGGTGTGTGTGTGTACACACTGTGGATGTGCAGATCCAGTCAGGGAGTCAGTGCTGGGGTGGAGTTTGGGGGTTGGGGTTGGGGGGTGGTGGTGCTGGATGGGCTGAGGGTTTCTTTGAAGTCTGGATTCCAATTAAACCCCTGACTGAGTTCTAAGCGCACAAGAAAAATGACTGAGGTACATGACATGGCCAAGTCCCCTCGTCCAGCCAAGCCTTTCCATTTTAGCCCCTTTGTCTCCCTGCAGCTCCTAATATTTATGATCACCCCTTCTGACATAACCCCCACCCTAACCTGAAAAAAAAAATGTCCTGGACTTAAAAACAAGGATGGCAGAGCGAAACTAAGGTTCCACTGCTCCAAATATATATTTGAGAGACATCATCTCAGAAAGACGGTGATAAGGTTGAAGAGGAATGACACAAAGATGAGGGAGACAACAACATAAAGAAAATGAAGTGGAAAAAAATGAAATATTTCTCAAATCCTCTAATGTCTTCATGCAGACACATCTTCTGTCTTTCCTAAAATATGCTGTAGATGTTTTGTGTGCGTTTTTTTTTTTGTAAACAAAATTATGTACACTTACTTCAATTTTGCAACTGAAACATAAAACAAATGGTTTGTAAAAATTCCAGTCAAATTCAGTCAACTGTTCAACAATCACAGCACACAGAGCGATCTTTTTTAAAGTGATTATATTGTGGAAATTCTTTGGTTGAAGGTGAAAATCAAACACATTCTCCTACCAGCTGAAGTACTTGTTGAAATAAATATGTTAAGCTTTTTTTGTCAGGAAGGACCCAAAAACACTGGGAATAATTTTTCATTTTTGTCTTAATAAACATAAAACTGTAGTGTCAGTTCCCAACATGTAACATAGTGTTCTTTTAGCAGTTGTATATGTAATTTATTGGTAGCAATAGTATTGATTATTTTGTGTTGTATTATGGGTATTACAGTGGGGTAAAAAAGTATTTATCAGCCCCTGATTGTGCAAGTTCTCCTACTTGGAAAGATGAGAAAGAAAAAAAAATCCAGGAAATCACATTGTAGGATTTTTAAAGAATTTATTTGTAAATTATGGTAGAAAATAAGTATTTGGTCACCCACAAATAAACAAGATTTCTGGCTCTCACAGACCTGTAACTTCTTTAAGAAGCTCTTCTGTCCTCCACCTGTTACCTGTATTAATGGCACCTGTTTCAACTTATCTGTATAAAAGACACCTGTCCACAGAATGAAAAAGTCAGACTCCAAACTCAACCATGGCCAAGACCAAAGAGTTGTTGAAGGACAACAGGAAGAAAATTGTAGATGTGCACCAGGCTGGGAAGAGTGAATCTACAATAGTCAAGCAGGTTGGTGTGAATAAATCAACTGTGGAAGCAATTTTAAGAAAATAGAAGACATACAAGACCATTAATAATTTCCCTCGATCTGGGGCTCCACGCAAGATGTCATCCTGTGGGGTCAAAATGATCATGAGAACGGTGAACAAAAAATCCCAGAACTACACAGAGGGACCTGATGAACTACCTCCAGAGAGCTGGGACCAAAGTAACAAAAGCTACACACTACGCAGAGAGGGACTCAAATCCTGCAGTGCCAGACGTGTCCCCCTGCTTAAGCCAGTACATGTCCAGGCCCGTCGGAAGTTTGCCAGAGAGCATATGGATGATCCAGACGAGGACTGTGAGAATATCATGTGGTCAGATGAAACCAAAATTAAACATTTTGGTAAAAACTCAACTCGTGTTTGGAGGAAGACGCATGCTGAGTTGCATCCCAGGAACACCATATCTACTGTGAAGCATGGGGGTGGAAACATCATGCTTTGGGGCTGTTTTTCTGTAAAGGGTACAGGATGACTGATCTGTGTTAAGAGAAGAATGAACAAGGTCATGTATCATGAGATTTTAAGCCAAAACCTCCTTCCTTCAGTGAGAGCATTGAAAATGCAATGTGGCTGGGTCTTCCAGCATGACAATGAGCCCAAATTCACCATTCGGGCAATGAAGGAATGGCTCCATAAAAAGCATTTCAAGGTCCTGGAGTGGCCAAGCCAGTCTCCAGACTTCAACCCCATAGACAATTTGTGGAGGGAATTGAAAGTCTGTGTTGCCCAGCGACAGCTCCAAAACATCACTGCTCCAGAGGAGATCTGCATGGAGGAATGGGCCAAAATACCAGCTACAGTGTGTGCAAACCTGGTGAAGACTTACAGGAAACGTTTTACCTCTGTCACTGCCAACAAAGATTGTGTTACAAAGTACTGAACTGAACTTTTGTTATTGACCAAATACTTATTTTCCACTATCTATGACTGAATGTTATGGAGTTATGGGGTAAAAACCTCAAGAATTGTGACAAAGGTCAATTTCAGTTTGTACAGGAGTCAAAAGTTAAAGTTGCTCCAATTTTAGTAAAAAATGGTGCAAATTGTTGATTGAGCTACTTGGATTAATAAATGGAATAGTTTTGACTGTGTTGAATGCTTGGTCTCTAAAGTAAAGGTCAAATAATGGTTGACGTCCATTGAATTCTATGACATGTGACATATGTTACCCCGTAACGTGATAACTAAACATGATACATGGTGCAAATTATTCCTTTTTGAAACCCTATTAACTCAACCAATAATTTGCATTACCTTTGAACAAAATTGAAGCAACTTTAACTTTTGACCCCTGTACATACTGAAACTGAACTTTGTCACCATTCTTGTTGTTTTTACCCCATAACTCTACAGAATTCAGTCATACAGTAGATAGTCCAAACTATACCTTTTTGGAATCTTTACAATCAGACAAATACATAATGTGGTATAATTTTCAATATGACTGGAGCATTTTTATATTTTGACCCCATGTAATTAATTCTTCAATTGACACATTTAATGAATTACATCATGAATTTAAAGGCCACATTATGTTAGCCTCATTCCAGTTAGCTAAAATTTTTGCTAGCGAAATGGCTCCCTGATCCTCACACACTGCCGATATAGCTGTAAAGTAGCTATAAGGTCATAGAAGGTCAAAAAATACGACCAACACAGAAAACTCAAAGTCTGATTGGTTAAAAACAAGAGAATCCATAAGGCCATTTGCTTTAACAGCAGAAGGAATCTCTTGAAACTCTGAGGCCTCACAGGAGATTTTTCACCCAGAGACAGCAGGGAGATTGGATAAATTTCAAATGGACTGCATTTCTATGGCAGGTTTCCATGTGAAGCAGATGCTCAAAATGCTTTAAAATTATGCCTCACATTCACACAGTCACACAATAATGTCAGCATGCTTCCATGCTTGGCACTCAACTACACACCAAGAGAAATGATATTTCCATTTGGACTTGGAGGTTGGAATTTCACAGTTACACCCCACCAGGAATGCCCCCTGAAGTCAGAATTCAAACTCGTCAAGTGGTACAAATCCTACGTACTCTGGGTTCACAGTCCAACACTGCTGCTACCAGCAGTGAAAGCTGTAGTTTTTTAAATGTTTTTTAGCATTCCTGTCGTTTTTCTGTACAACTGTCCTACTGACGTTCTATTGCTATTGCTGTACAGTTTTTATGCGTGACATGCCTTTTAATGTTTATCAACTTGTGGCGCTAATATTGGCTAATCCGGTAGCTGTTGGTAACAACAATCATTGTTTACACCTCGCTACATAAACCATTTTCACACTGAGTCAACGTAGAGTTGTGTAATTAATTTAATTTAGTAATTTTGTAATTTAGTTGTGTAATGCAGCGTACCGACTACGCCAAGCAGCCCTATGTGTCAATGCACTGAGGGACACAAAGGTGTCCATGAAATGGACGTAAAAATTTAACATGTTTAATTTTTCACGGAAGTCTGGCATAGAGCACTTGCGTAGAGCACTGCGTTCAGTGCTCTATGCAAGTCTATGTAATTTGCTGTTTCACAGTTGTAAATCTTGCACCATCTCGTGGTCCGTAATTCAAGCGAAAGGTCAGTTTCAGCAGAGTTCCGGTTCAGGGCACAATGCAAACAAACTTTGTGAAGTATGGACAACAAGACAACATCAGGGCATGGCAGAAATCTATCACAGATGCTACACCTCCTCTAGATAACCCTCTCAACTTGGGAGAATGTGTCGGCATCATAATCGCTGGATCAATGCCATCCACATCCTTGCTAGCCATTGTTTTCATGTGCTGTGAGATGCCCGGACTCTGCCACGGTGCATTCTGGGAGGGCCACCAGGAGGATTATGGGAAACATTAAAGTACTGAATACTCCGCTTCTGTATACAAGTCTACATAGCACTGCGCTACAGTACACCAAGCCTCTGCAGTTGTACGCTATCCTATGCCAGTCCGGTGAAAAATCCTTTTAGGGTTTTTTATCAGTACATACCTGCATTGTTAGAGTTTATTCATCCCGCTGCCCTGGTGTGAAAGGGGCTAAACTGAGCAGTAAACAGAACCACTAATCATAGCTTCTGCACCATCTTGCATCTGACTCTTGTGAACCAAATATTTGCTGCAGCACTCTGCACCCCAAACAGTGGAGGTGGACATTATAAGTGGATAAGTGGCAGGTCATGCCGGCAGGCTTTGCCATGCCCAATCCATCCTGAGGTTCCCTCATACGTGCTCAAATCATTTCAGATCCTGTTTATGCTGCCTTCAGAATATGTAAATCACAGTAAGATGGTGCTTAGACCGCCGTCGGATAGGTGTCCCATCTCAACGGCACCTGGAGAGTTGTGAACATGTGCATCACACTCAGGACCACCGGCCAATTTTAATCAACTGTGTGGACTTCCGCAGATGGCTGTCAGAACGTTTTGGAACTGAAATCTGACACTTTTCGGATGTGCGCTGATTCGTCATTCTGATGCCATTCTGTGTGACTCTGGCTGTGTTATGGGGGTATTACTTTAATAACAATAATAATAACAATACATTCTATCAACTACTGCACCCATGTAAACTCGGAGTGCATCTGTATTGGGAAGGTGAACACTCAAAAACTCTGAGTACACAAATATGAAAATAAAAAAGTATTCTTATTTTGCTATGTTTCATTGATGTTGTAACACAGAATTAACAGTTGGGTAGGAAGAACAAGTGTGTTCCAGCGTTGCTATGGTTGGTGTTATGGCTTGTGTGCGCAATGCAACATGGGTAACGTAGTGTGAAGCTGTGTAGTTTAAGTCTGGCTCACACTGCAAGATTTTAAAATTATCTGTAGGTTTCCAAAACCTGAGAGACCACACACGTGGAGATAAAAAAATTATACATCTGACAGTTTTGGTCATACAGTGTGTGGTGTGCAGCAACGTGGTAAAGACAACAACACCACACACAAACAGATTTCACACATGAACATTCCCAGGTCAGACAGGAAATCTCGCAAAATCTCTCGAGATTAAACGTGACTTCAGGAGTATACACAGAGATAGTTTGTGGACTATTTACAACAGATGAAAAAAAAAACAATACAAAAAGAAAAAGAAAATGTGTTCTTTAAAGGAGTGGAGACAGCGCGACCACCGGACTCTCTAGTAAGTCAGAACAGCTGTTTTGATTTTATTTTCCGCTCCCTGCGTCCGTCACCTCGCTTTCTGATTGGCTGCACGTCACATTCAGCAGGCTGCGTGCTCGTTTGTGGTCGGAGGACACAACACACGCTGCGATATTGGGCCAAGACAATCCAAGTGCGAGAGCAGGTCGTGTCACTCAAATCATCAGGAGAAAACAAATTCCGTAACGTTTAACTGGACCTCAACATTGATGTTCATCGTTCATTTCACACAATCTGAACTAACTGATGTTCAAGTTCTTTATTTACAAATGTGTTGCATTCAGTTCAAAGTTCACAGAAAAATGAACGTGTTCAGTGAACGTGTTCTTTTGAACTCATTCATGTATAACACTGCGCACAGACTAGTGAACCTTCCGACTACTAAACCCTTCCCACATTCAGTGTAGGTGTGACATCATTTTCAGGTACAACTTCTGATGTAAACGGAAAACAGTAGAATTTAGCAATTAAGGGCCTTGTAGAAGGGCTCTTAGTGATTATCTGGTCTGAGAGGTATTTGAACCAAGAATCCTCTGGTTTTAATTCCACTGCTTCAATCTAGTCTAGACCGTCCCTTCAGATAAAATGAAGCTCTCATCCATTACAGCTGGTGTGGAAGCGGCACAGCTCTTGGAGAGTACAAATGATTTATTTGCTATAAATAAACACTTCCAAATTACGACAGCACTAACAAATGCATAAAACATTTACAAATACAAAAAATAAAATAAAAAAAATACATTCTCACTCCCAACTCATCACATATTGACAAAGGATGACTTGCTGTCAACATTTCATGCAGTGGGTACTCCTTTTGTGCCATTTAGTGACATAACCTTGCCCAAATCCAAACATAGATAAATGGTCCCCGATGGCTCAAGGGGCGACATAACTTTCAGACAAATTGTTTTTTATGTTGTTTTTCTACATTACACCAAAAACATCTTGCAAACTAAACATATGATTGTGTATCTGTTGCCAAATCAGCCAACACATGCAAAAACAGAACTGCTTTGCAAAGCTTCATGACACAAGTGAAGTACTAACAATACAGAGAGAGACATTTCTGCCCAGAGGACTTTAATGAGCTTCTACTCTACAATGCACTGCAAATAAAATAACACAACATCAAAATATAGCTAATGCACACGTTTGTACACAAAGGATGTTTTTGTGTTGGCTGAATTTGCAGCAGATGCATGATATGCTCTAATTAACCCTGAAGCAAACAAGCTATTTTAGCAACTAATATGACCGAGTGGGGTTATTTATGACCCCACTGACTTTATATTGGAATACTTCTATATTAATGGCTGTTTTAGGGTTCTTCATATGTGTTTCACTCTCTAATACATTTGTCCATCATCCTTTCCATCCTCATTCTGGGCATCTGTCTCAATGCTTGTGCAGCTGTAAATCTTTGTATTGTAGGTCTGTTGGCCATGCTTAATTGCAAAGCAGTAAAATATAATGATTAGAGTTGGCAAATTACAATACGATCTGAAGCTATAATGTCAAAAATCTCATAGATCTTCCCAGGGTCATAAGCGACCCTGCACAAATTTGGATTATAGTTGCCCCACGGATTGGCCGATTCTTGCAAAATTCTATGAATAAATGCAGAACAAACAGATTGACAAATTCATGGAAATTTTTTTATTTATTTATTTATTTATTTTATTTTCATCTTTATATAGTGCCAAATCACAACAGGGTTGCCTCAAAGTGCTTCACACAGGCAAGGTCTAACCTTACCAACCCCCAGAGCAACAGTGGTAAGGAAAAACTCCCTCTGAAGAAGAAACCTCAAGCAGACCAGACTCAAAGGGTGACCCTTTTCTTGGGCTATGCTACAAACATAAATTACAGAACAATTCACGGACAGATATACAAGAAATGCTATTATGCTATATAATTTTCCAATTAAAATTAGAAAAATGGTGCACAAAAATATATGCCCCCACTCGGTCGCTTCAGGGTTAAATTGTATGGACTGCAGGTTATATTTGTTTATGTCATCAGTATTTGCAAGTTTTTTTTTTTTTTTTTTTTTTTAATTTGCAAGATGTTATTGATGCACCTTTGAATTTGCTCGTGTTGCCTTAATTTGGAAGTGTTGTGGCCCCAATTATTATACACTCAACAAAAATATAAACGCAACACTTTTGGTTTTGCTCCCATTTTGTATGAGATGAACTCAAAGATCTAAAACTTTTTCCACATACACAATATCACCATTTCCCTCAAATATTGTTCACAAACCAGTCTAAATCTGTGATAGTGAGCACTTCTCCTTTGCTGAGATAATCCATCCCACCTCACAGGTGTGCCATATCAGGATGCTGATTAGACACCATGATTAGTGCACAGGTGTGCCTTAGACTGCCCACAATAAAAGGCCACTCTGAAAGGTGCAGTTTTATCACACAGCACAATGCCACAGATGTCGCAAGATTTGAGGGAGTGTGCAGTTGGCATGCTGACAGCAGGAATGTCAACCAGAGCTGTTGCTTGTGTATTGAATGTTCATTTCTCTACCATAAGCCGTCTCCAAAGGCGTTTCAGAGAATTTGGCAGTACATCCAACCAGCCTCACAACCGCAGACCACGTGTAACCACACCAGCCCAGGACCTCCACATCCAGCATGTTCACCTCCAAGATCGTTTGAGACCAGCCACTCGGACAGCTGCTGAAACAATCGGTTTGCATAACCAAAGAATTTCTGCACAAACTATCAGAAACGTCTCAGGGAAGCTCATCTGCATGCTCGTCGTCCTCATCGGTGTCTCGACCTGACTCCAGTTCGTTGTCGTAACCGACTTGAGTGGGCAAATGCTCACATTCGCTGGCGTTTGGCACGTTGGAAAGGTGTTCTCTTCACGGATGAATCCCGGTTCACACTGTTCAGGGCAGATGGCAGACAGCGTGTGTGGCGTCGTGTGGGTAAGCGGTTTTCTGATGTCAATGTTGTGGATCCAGTGGCCCATGGTGGCGGTGGGGTTATGGTATGGGCAGGCGTCTGTTATGGACGAAGAACACAGGTGCATTTTATTGATGGCATTTTGAATGCACAGAGATACCGTGACGAGATCCTGAGGCCCATTGTTGTGCCATACATCCAAGAACATCACCTCATGTTGCAGCAGGATAATTCACGGCCCCATGTTGCAAGGATCTGTACACAATTCTTGGAAGCTGAAAATGTCCCAGTTCTTGCATGGCCGGCATACTCACCGGACATTTCACCTATTGAGCATGTTTGGGATGCTCTGGACCGGCGTATACGACAGCGTGTACCAGTTCCTGCCAATATCCAGCAACTTCGCACAGCCATTGAAGAGGAGTGGACCAACATTCCACAGGCCACAACTGACAACCTGATCAACTCTATGCGAAGGAGATGTGTTGCACTGCATGAGGTAAATGGTGGTCACACCAGATACTGACTGGTATCCCCCCCAATAAAACAAAACTGCACCTTTCAGCGTGGCCTTTTATTCTGGACAGTCTAAGGCACACCTGTGCACTAATCATGGTGTCTAATCAGCATCTTGATATGGCACACCTGTGAGGTGGGATGGATTATCTCAGCAAAGGAGAAGTGCTCACTATCACAGATTTGGACTGGTTTGTGAACAATATTTGAGGGAAATGGTGATATTGTGTATGTGGAAAAAGTTTTAGAACTTTGAGTTCATCTCATACAAAATGGGAGCAAAACCAAAAGTGTTGCGTTTATATTTTTGTTGAGTGTAAATTATAATACAGTTTGCTTTTGGAAATGTGGCAATAACACCACGTCCAGCTAATTTTGCTCCTGCTAAGCCATTTGTGCGGGCATAGCACGTTTAAAGAACCTTTTATATCAGATGAAAAAGCAATGTTAAATGCAGCCATAAATTGCAGTAATTTTGATCTCAGCCTTTCATGGTGAGAAAAAAATAAAAGTATGGAATAGGACACCAGCACAATTCTAATTTACCTTAGGAAGCAGCACGGTACACCTTTACAAAAAAACAAAAACAAACGATATTTGGCTGCTACGCATCACAGTTTTGTTTTCTATTGAAAAAGCGATGGTTTAATAAAAAACACAGTGTAAATACACCTTAGCTGGGGGACATGTTTTTGTTGAAAGGGAATGGAGAGAAATGTTGGAATTCAGAGGTATCAGTCCTGCAAGGTAACCGCAGGCAATTCATACAGTACCTGACACATGCCTAAAACACACTGCAGTTTTTCTGTTTTTATTTCGCACACGGATTCTGTTCACTCGCACTCACAGAACAACACACAGTAGGTAACGATACATACTCCATAATTCATTCAGCATCGAATTTCATTTCCTCTCCTCTGTTTCCTCTACGCGCTTATGCTCCATACCACACAGACATACAAAGCGCAAATGCACACGCGTGTATTCTTTCCTACATGTAACCGCACATGTACACACACTAAATCCACAAATATGCTATGGAATAAAATATTGAAAAGAGTCACAGACACCTGGTCAGGTTCTCCTATGTTTCCCAAAGGATACACCCTTAATGTAGCAGCTCCTAGAGAAGAGAAAAATAGAGGCGGCAGGAAAAAAAAAAGGTTTTATATGATGTGTGCTCCTGCTAGAGACGGGACAAAGCAGGAAGGAGTTAAGACTGGGAGCCAGCAACCTTTTATCACACTGCAGGGAGACAGGGAGCTGAGAGGCACAGAATGGTAAATATTTCAACATGATAGGTGACATAAACAAAAGCTTTACTTTCATTCCTACTTTTTAAGTTGCAAAATTTGGGGCTGGTAATTCATAACAGCGGTCCTCCCTGACACCCTAATACGACACTGAAGAATCGGTCCCTGCATCTGGTTCTTATAACACTAAGTGTAACCAACAAGGTTCGGCCAATACAAAGGAGTTAAGAATAATTCAAACAACAGCCTGTCTGCTTTCATTTCATGTTTACGTGAATGAAAATCACATCGTCAATCAGAGATTCCCACACTTTTTTGGCTCACAACCGCAAACTGAAGTCAGAATTTTTTTTCTGACTTCAGTTGTAAAGGAACAAGCTGCAACAAGACGTGTGGAAGAATATTTTAGTATGTTAGTAAAGAATACATCAGTGCATTATATGCTGGTTATGATGTATTTAACACACGGTAAGCGATTTTATTTTAACATATTTTTGTTTTCTGATGTGAATTTGCACATTTTTAAAATAAGATGAAATTCAGAAAAAAAATCATTCATTGCTGTTGTTAAATGTACATTTACTTAATGTAATGAAAAGTAGCCATTATTTTTACAAATAAAAATGTTTGGAAAAGATCATAAAATTTAAATATCAAATAATTGACAAAAAAAGAGTGGTAGGCATTAAAATCTCAAAAATATAAATCTCTGGTGAGACTGCCCTTCACCTTTAAAACACATTTTTATGTGTTTACTATTTCATTTTTATTTTATTTAAAACTAATTTATTTATCTTTTGGGGGAGGTGAACTATAGGATGTTTTCTATTGACACCATGATGATCAATTCATTGTTAATCATTAATTCCTGTGGAATTTCCTGTGCCTTTGTGGAATTAAACACTACTGTAAACCTACAATGTAATCTGGTATTAATTCATCTACAAAGGCGTGTTGATTTTGTTTCATATCCTCTTTTCTTGAATAAAATAGACAAAATTCTCTAACATTTTTTAATTAACATTTGGAAATTTCCTGTTTGCTCTATTACTGGCTGACTAATGCAGAAAACAAAATGTAAAACCTAATTCATACAATAACAAATGGCTGCTTAATACATTTGTACAGTGCACATAATTTCAGCCGGGGGGTTGGTTTTTTTGCATATCAAATGTATATAACTTGAACATCTTCTGTATGTGTCTAAATCTATTTTTCAACTTTGTTTTTCATTTCTTCCATCTCACTCATTTGACTGCTGGCTCTTGGCTCTCATTGCTCAAACTTTTGAAAGAATTGTCACATCCTCCAAACGAATGGCTTTGTGTCTCCAGAGCTGAGCGCCTCCTCTGTCAGAGACGCGCCGCTCGGCCTCTGCTCGGTGTCAGACAGCCGTCTGTCAGAACGCCTGTGAAAGCCAGATAACCCTTTGATGGAGAGTACCGGCGGTTATAGTTGTCTGTACCCTCCACCTTCCCTCCAACACATATGAAGATTTATTGAAGGAAAGGGCTGAGCAGCAGGAGCCCACACTAACATGGTAGGCCACGGAGGCAACACGGAGGGAGGCAGGAAGAACAGAGGCAGAAAGGAGGCACAGCAGGGGCTTGTGGCAGCTCCTCTGACCTGCCTGTGGAGGACACAATGCTCAGGTAGAACCAAAGGTCATTATCTGGCTGTTGTGGTGGACAAATTACCGCAAGATTGTTCAAACAACTGGAAGAAAGGATAAGCAAGTTTAACAAAAAAGAAAAAGAAAGAATATGACTGGATTCATAAAAATACTGTATGAGACCTTGAATCATATTAAGAATAAGATCAACTTTATTTATCCCAAAGGAAATTATTTTGCCAGAGTACCGAAACAGTGACAGTAAACAGTGAACAGTGTTTTTTAAGACATTTGCACAAGATCTTGGACAATATTGCACTTAACTCTGAGTAACTGAATAACTCTGTTCATTATGTATTCATCCTGCAGAGGGGGGATGAATTATACAGTCTGATTGCCACAGGTAGGAAACACCTCCTGTGGTGTTCTGTGGTGCACCTCGGTGGTGTCAGTCTGTGGCTGAAGGTGCTCTGATAGGACGTCTGTGTGGCATGCAGGGGTGGGAGGTGCTGTCGTGGATGCTGAGCAGTTTCCTCAACATCCTCCTCTCAGTCAGTATTATTGTAGTTTAAAAGCTACAGCAGCTGTGATGATAAAACAGTGAGACTGATCATTGAAAAGCTGAATTATGCTGATGTTAAGTTGTGATGTGCTGAATAACACTGAAACAAGTCATCAGGAAAGAAAAATAACTGTCAACAATTCTGATAAGTTGATTAGATTGTTTTGTTGTTTTGATATGCTTCTTTCTCTGCAGTTTTTCACACATCTGTGTGGGGTCAAAGGTGGCAATGTGCCTCAAGGTTTAGCAGTTTAGCGGTTTGATGCCTTGTTCAAAAACACACCAACACACAGCTGCAACTGGGGATCAAACCCACAGACCTTTTAGGGCCCTCTCCCACTGGCGTTTAGGAGGATTTGCGGATGGAATGCGCACAAAAGTGGCCCACATCCGCCAAACAACCGCAGTAACCGTGTAACATTCCTGTATGAGTCGGCCGCCATCCGAATACGTCCATGATCATCCGCAGAGGCACACATGTCCGCAGCCAGGATTTTTGAGCGGCTCAAAAATCCTGCTGCGGATGAGATCCGCATCACTGCCTGAACACATACTGAAGACATACGCAGGACATACACAACCATCGTGCCGCATATCCCCTGTCATCCGCTGATATTTGCAACCGACGGGTTGGCGCGGCTTGGCGGCGGACCGGGACAGCGTGCAAAACAGATACGACACGTGCCCAGCATGGCCACATCACGGTCGCAAATGGTATGTCGCGCATGCAGACAGAGTGGGCACGGATGGAGCGAGTGCATCACGGCCGCTGTGCCCCTCATGGGGGCGCCTCCGCGGTCGCCTTCGCTTCTGTTCCCTGTTACATCCGCTATCTTCCTCATGTATTCGCTGATCCACCCCAGGACATTTGTCATTTCCGCCCACCTCTGTTGCGGATGCTCAGCTTTTGTCTCCTCATTTCATGCGCAAATCCTCCTAAACACCAGTGGGACAGGGCCCTTAGTCAGTGGACCATCTGTTTCTGTTGATGTCTGATGTGGCTGTAATTGAAATCTCTTTAGGTTTTGAACAGCTTGTGAGTAAAAACAGCGATTTGTAGATATGAACTTGAGTTCTGCAGAGCAGGTACTGTAGCTCAGTGGGGTAAGGAGCTGGACTACTAATGTGTAGACCTGGGTTTGATGCCTGGTCATGCTACCTATCTGTATCCAAGACACTTCATCTACATTGTTCCAGTCCACCCAGCTGTAAGTGTGTACTGGCCTTGGCTGGGGAAATGACTTGCGATGGACAGGCGTCCCATCCAGGGAGAGTTTTACACTCTCATCAGCTTCATGTAATATATCTGGGGACAAACACTGACACCAATGAGCTTCAGGGTATAGGGTTTACTTCTTCATTTTCCTTAAATAAATTACCTGAACATCTATGCCTTTTTTTTTAACCACCATGATTATTGATTAATCACCAGATTACTCAATAATGAAAATATTAAAATATGGCTGTAATCTTGGGAGGAATCGTGCTATACAGTGGTCTCTGGTTTATCGCGGGAGTTACGTTCTAAAAATAGCCCACGATAGGCGAAATCCGCGAAATGGCCAGCGTTATTTTTTACAATTATTATAGACGTTTTAAAGCTGTAAAACCTCTCACTACACACTTTATACACTTTTCTCAATCAGGCATGAACATTTTCTCACTTTTCTCTCAAACCTGAGTAGAAAAATAAGACCAACCTGTTTTCAGGCCCAAACATTTGTTTGAGAAATAAAAATAGAACGTTTTCCTATAAATAATTATGATGGGTTTTAGAACTAACAAATTTATTTTTAACGATCAACGTACGAGGTTGGACACATAAGAAATTATTAATAGTGACTGACCAGTATTTCACAGATCCTCTGATCGCGCCTCTTCGTCCTGGCGCCGCTGCGCTGTCACGTCTTTTTCCACTGACTCACACCTCGCTGCAGGTGTCTTTTTCCGAGTGTAGAACACAGTTATGGGTAGTTGTTGGCGCTCTTTTTTCTTCTGGGCGAGAAGATTCTTATAAACAGACATGCAGAACACAATGCGTGTGCTCTCCCTTCGCGGTGTCGCGACCGGCTGCTTGATGAGGCCGCGGAACACAATGCACTGTAAAAAAAGCATGCAAAATTGGACTAAAAAAATCCGTGAAACAGCGAGGCCGCGAAAGGTGAACCGTGTTATAGCGAGGGACCACTGTACATAATACAGTGCTATTAAACTATTAAAACTACTATTAAAGAAAAGCACATTTTGGTGGACAGAGCATTGAGAAATACAAGTACCAAGTTATAAAATTAATGTCAATTAATTATAAATTGTTGAGTTCACTGAGACATAATCAATCCCATTTGTAATTGACACATGACTGATGATCAAAAATTCAAAGATGTAGCAACTTACAGATCACTCTGAGTGATCCCTGACTGATGCACGACATGCAGATCATGTGCGTATGAACATTACTAGCAGGTAACCTGGTACAAAAAGACAGAAAGGCTGCTGAGATTAGCAGCCAGAGAAGTGTATCAAATCCAATGTGCCAAAATCACCAAAAATTTTAAAAAAGCAACACTTTCATCCCAAATGTTTGACGTTTGGCACTAGGCCATGTGGTACAGTATATATACCGTATGTCTGTCTGTATATGTTTGCATAAAATAGTGACATGTTTTCCTTTCATATGTACACAAGTGCCAATAACAATGGATTATACAGACACTAACCATGATTAGCTGAATATAGCTATAAAATAATATTCATTCATTCATTTTCTACACCAGATTCTTCTAGTTAAGGGTCACAGGGGGCTGGAGCCTATCAAAGCAGTCATTGCATGAGACATGGGGTACAGAGCCAATAAATACAGACAGACAAACACATTCTTACTCCCACTCACACCTATGGACAATTTAAAGTTTCCAATTCACCTAATCAGCATGTCTTTGGAAGGAAGCTGGAGTACCCAGAAGGAACCCATGCAAGCACAGGAAAGACATGCAAACTCTACACAGAAAGGACCATGTCAGAAGCAAACTCGGGACCTCCTTGCTGTGAGGTAACAGTACTAACCACGAAGCTTTACAAATAATATCCTGTCATTGGTGCTTTCCAACTTACACATGTCATTTTTAGAACCATTGCCCATGTTTAAGTAGAAATGTACTTGCACGTATCTATCTGTGCATGGATAGGGATGTTTGTCAGGCGCAGTGCAGCAGATGCACCGAGCACCATAGTTCAACAAAAACTTGTTTTAAAGTCAAGTGCAGGGGTTTCTGCTATTTATACAAAGCAATACTGCGATATGCCTTACATGGGCAAGTTCCTGATGCGAGTACACTCTACTTGTATATACAGGGATGTGCAACAGCATTCATTCCCCTCATCATCAGTTACCAAAATAAATATATATCAACCAACTCAATCAACTTTTTTTTTATATAGCGCCAAATCACAACAAACAGTTGCCCCAAGGCGCTTTATATTGTAAGGCAAGGCCATACAATAATTATGAAAAACCCCAACGGTCAAAACGACCCCCTGTGAGCAAGCACTTGGCAACAGTGGGAAGGAAAAACTCCCTCTTAACAGGAAGAAACCTCCAGCAGAACCAGGCTCAGGGAGGGGCAGTCTTCTGCTGAGACTGGTTGGGGCTGAGGGAAAGAACCAGGAAAAAGACATGCTGTGGAGGGGGGCAGAGATCGATCACTAATGATTAAATGCGGAGTGATGCATACAGAGCAAAAAGAGAAAGAAACAGTGCATCATGGGAACCCCCCCACAGTCTACGTCTAAAGCAGCATAACCAAGGGATAGTCCAGGGTCACCCGATCCAGCCCTAACTATAAGCCTTAGCGAAAAGGAAAGTTTTAAGCCTAATCTTAAAAGTAGAGAGGGTATCTGTCTCCCTGATCTGAATTGGGAGCTGGTTCCACAGGAGAGGAGCCTGAAAGCTGAAGGCTCTGCCTCCCATTCTACTCTTACAAACCCTAGGAACTACAAGTAAGCCTGCAGTCTGAGAGCGAAGCGCTCTATTAGGGTGATATGGTACTACGAGGTCCCTAAGATAAGATGGGACCTGATTATTCAAAACCTTATAAGTAAGAAGAAGAATTTTAAATTCTATTCTAGAATTAACAGGAAGCCAATGAAGAGAGGCCAACACGGGTGAGATATGCTCTCTCCTGCTAGTCCCCGTCAGTACTCCAGCTGCAGCATTTTGAATTAACTGAAGGCTTTTTAGGGAACTTTTAGGACAACCTGATAATAAAGAATTACAATAGTCCAGCCTAGAGGAAATAAATGCATGAATTAGTTTTTCAGCATCACTCTGAGACAAGACCTTTCTGATTTTAGAGATATTGCGTAAATGCAAAAAGGCAGTCCTACATATTTGTTTAATATGCGCTTTGAATGACATATCCTGATCAAAAATGACTCCAAGATTTCTCACAGTATTACTAGAGGTCAGGGAAATGCCATCCAGAGTAAAGATCTGGTTAGACACCATGCTTCTAAGATTTGTGGGGCCAAGTACAATAACTTCAGTTTTATCTGAGTTTAAAAGCAGGAAATTAGAGGTCATCCATGTCTTTATGTCTGTAAGACAATCCTGCAGTTTAGCTAATTGGTGTGTGTCCTCTGGCTTCATGGATAGATATATATACTAGCGTGCTGCCCATGGGGGTCCGCGGGCTCTAGCTTTGGTAGTGTTTATAAACTAGGTAGCTGACATTTTTCAAGGGTGTAATAAATTAAGCAAAGTTTCTATGAGTTGGAATGTTTTTAGAACCTTAGGTCTCAATTTTTAGAAGAGTAACTCAACCCTTTTTTTTCCAGTTAATTATGTAATTTTTTAAATGTGAATTTACTGTCTTAATGTATTTATAAATTGTTTAGGTTCATATATACACACTATTATTATCATGATTATTATTATTATTACTATTATTACTTTATTTTATTATTACTTCTATTTTGTCATTTGATTTTTAAATGGACCACAATGGAAATAAGTATTTTCACTTTCTTGTGTCATCCATGTACTTTGATTAACACATTTATATTTACAATTATATTATGTACTTACACTGAACTTACCAAATAAAAGCACACATGCACTCACGCTTTTCATATAAAGATGATTTACTGCCCCCTGCTGGAATGGCATGTGAGTCCAGAATGTAGTTAGCAACATTAGCTAATATCCATAGCTTCTCCAAAAATATTAGTCTTATCAACGTTCCGTTTGGCGACGTTCATCCTTGACCCAAAATACATACTAAACAGCAAATGTCAGCCATCCTCAGTTTCTCCATTGAACGAAGTTGCACGCATATATGCACCCACCACTTTTTGTCTTTTATACATTCTGACGCAAGCAGGTGCTTCTAATTTTAGACACAGAGACAGTGGCGGAAGAAATCAAACACAATGCTGTTCTCACTTATGATACCAGCAACAAAACTAAACTAACTAACTAAACGCACTAAACCAATTGAACTACAAAAACATACTCAATCAATAACACTAACAACACTGTTAAGCTAACAAGAACCACAATAACAACATTTGAAACTCCAAAATCCCAGACTCCCATAATACATTGCAGCACAATGTCCATTGTTTACTGGTTAGCTAAAATTACTAATGTTTCCAAAAATATTAGTCCTATCAACTTTCCGTTTTTACAGCATTCATCCTCAACCCAAAATACATAAGCATACCAAATGGCAAATGGCAACTCTCCCCAGTTTCTGCGTGATCAAAGCCATACTCACACACTCACACAGAGGCTACTTGGCTATTATAATATTAAACTAGCGTGTTGCCTGTGAAGATCCACGGGCACGAGATTGGGTTTATGTTTATAAAATAGGGAGCTGACATTTTTACCCCTTGGCGATTTTAATAGAGATGCTCTGAAATGGCAGTGGCTAGTGGATCACTGTTAAACTACAATTAGCTGCCAGCTATTTTATCTAACTCTCATTTCTTTCTGTGTCACCGTGACTGCGCTCCAATGTTGGAATTTTAGCGCTGGCTGAATTTCAGCTCGGGCCATAACGCCATGAAAAATTATTGTATGCCTTCGGCTGCCATGGCCTTTGTGTTCCAAGTCCAACTTGCAGGTACTTTGGTCTGTGTGCTTTTGCAAATCTCACATGACATCACATAATTTGAAGCAAAGATTGCAGCATGAAACACTCTTTGGGATCTTCAAAGCTTTGACTCTAAAGGTGCCTTGACACTCGCACGCATTTTGACTCCATACTCTGGCACACTTTGTCGTGATAATGCCACCTGCTGTGTTCCCACCTGGATGCCGCACTTTGTGCGCTGGACGCTGCATATATAAAATAATTATTTCATCATAGATTAATCATTTTCTCTGAGAGTTTGGCTGTTGAAAACACCGGAATCACAGAGGACCAATCAAAATGTCGCTTTTTCTCTCCCTCTCTCCTGCATTTCATGAGGTGTAGAATGCATTTAGAATTGTTTAAAAGGTAATTATTTGTAATGTTTATATTGTCTTGGTAAAACAGTTGCATGTTCATTCCTTCTTATGAGTAGCTGTAAAAGTATGTTTATGAAAGATTTAACATTTCATTATAATCGATCAGATGAGCAATGCTGTGATGCAGTGCTCTGACGCAGTCACTTGCACGCACAAGGAGTGTTTCTTAATTGTTTGCGCAATGTTCACATGAAGGTCACATAATTAATGCGTGACAGAGATTTTGAACATTTAATTTAGTTTACAACAGTTTACAACGAGTTTCCTCTCCTGCACGGCAGAGTGTGTGCAAGTATGCGGATCAAATCTGTGCAAGTGTCAAGGCACCTTAACCTACCCACAGGCTGAATTCAAAACAAGAAGCCAATTATGGACGAACTAAGCTATGATACCTAGTTATCAATTGATAATATTGGATATCAAGGTAATATCAGGTAATCCACAGTGTTAGCAGGCATCTGTGCATTAAGTAAATTACATTTAACACTTTTCAAGATAAAAATCACAAGATAAAGACAAAATAAAAAACAAAACCAGAATAAAAAGAAAGAAAACATCAATAAAATCAGTAAACAGCAGTTAAAAATAAGATGACAACTGAGTGCTACTTGAACACCAATTTAAAAGGATGAATGCAAGAGTGAGTTACAGTAATCCAACCAAGATGAAATAAAAGCATGAATAACCATCTCCAGAAACACTGGAAACAAGAGCATTGAGTTTGCTAATATTTCATTGTTGATTAAAAACACGAATGAACCAGAGCTTTGGCACGCAAATTCAACGACACTTCACGATCAAAGATCACTGCCATGTTTCTAATGGTTGGTTTGACAAGGGCTGAGCACAAACCAACTTTTCAATAACCTGGGGGAGCAAGCTAGCCAGGGCACAAATAAGTAACTCAGTTTTATGCTTATTCAACTGGGAAAAAAAAATTGACCACCACGATTTTATACAATCCAAATAATTTTGTAGTGCTGACAGAGACACACTCAGGTTTGAAAGTAGTAAATAAATAAAATCACGCATGCACGCACACTTATAACATAAAGATGACTTACCGGCCCCTGCTGGAATGGCATGTTAGTCCAGAATATAATTAGAAATGTTAGCTAATATCCATAGCTTCTCAAAAAAATATTAATCCCATCAACGTTACATTTTGGCGCTGTTCATCCCTGACCCAAAATACATAAACATATCAAACGACAAATGTCAGCTGTCCCCAGTCGCATGCACGCAGTGTTTTTTGTTTTTCTGCATTCTGCTGCAAGCAGATGCTTTGAGTTTTTAAACACACACAGACAGTGGCGGAAGACATCAAAAGCAATACTCTTTACACTCATGGTAACGACAACACGACACTAACTAAACTGACTAAACCAATTTAACTACAAAAGCACAATAAATCAGTATTGTTAAACTAACATGAATGACAATAACAACATTTAAAATCCTAAAAACTCCCATGGTGCATTGTAGCACAATGTTCATTGTTTACTGGTTAGCTAAAATTGCTACTTTCCCCCCCAAAAATTAGTCCTACCAACTTTCTGTTTTCACAGTGTTCATCCTTGACCCAAAATACATAAACATACCAAATAGCAAATGTCAGCTCTCCCTGGTTTCTGTATGATCAAAGCCATACACACACACATGCACGCACACAAAGAGGCCACTTGGCTACTATAATATAGATAACTGAATTGAAAACAAAATTTTAAAACAAAGTAAAAGTAAAAGCTAATGAAAAAAAGACATATCATCTGCATTGTTTCAGTCCACCCAGCTGGCCATGGCTGGGAAGTCAATGTGTTGTGTGGACAGGCTTTCTGTTTTGGTGGGGTGGGGGACATAGATTGTCATTCCCTTCACACTACGAAATGCAGGGTTAAGCACCTGCTCCATTTGGCCTTGGGGCATCAATAGGACTTACTTCTACTATCGGAAAATACTAATATTTAACTCTGGTTTGTCCCATATTTTTATGGCGTCTTCTTCCACAGGTTCTCAGGCAGGGAGCACCAAAGTGGCACTAGCCATGTAATTATCCATGAGCAGCAGGGATCTGTCTGTGTCTGATGAGACATTAATGAGTCTAGTAAGGAGGAGGTGTTGCAGGAGCTTGCTGCTTCACCCTCAGGAGCTTTAGTGGATGAGTGCTTGTCCTGTAAATCTGCTCACTTGGGATCCATTTCCTCACCAGAAAACCTCTCACTTCTCCCACCTACTGAATCAGCCATCTGAACAATAATGCACCAATTTTCAGTGCATGTAATTTGGCTAGCGGGTATGGTGCTGTGCACTATACATAGGGCCCCAAGATCTCTGACTGTACTGATTAAGAAATTAAGAAGACACATTAACAGTTCCATTTTCTGACATTTCACATAGTATTCATTACTTATGCAGTGGATATACTATATTATTATCAGTTTACCGAGGCGTTGCTGGGCCGGTATCGTAGATTTACGTCAACGCTACCTGGCTATACCCGCCCGCTGTGCGTAAAAAAAGGACGTCATAGCGCGCAGCCCAAGAACTGTTCGTAGAGGGGAAAAAAAACTGTCCGCAGACGAAAAGATGAAAAGGCGAGAAGTGTGTTTTGGTCCCAATATGGATGTTCCGGATGATTGTCTCATGGATAGTACGACAATGAACAGCAGCTAAAGCAGCCAGCTTGATAAGGATGCCCTGCTGAATTTGGAGAGCAGCGCATGCGCCAGCTGACACGACAAAAGTTAAGTGAGCCAACTTTTTATGTACGCGTTACATGTTGTGTAGCTCAGTAAAAAGTGATAATACGAGGTCAGTCAATAAAGTAACGGACCTTTTTATTATTTTTTTTAAACTATATGGATTTGATTCATATGTTTTTACGTCACACAAGCTTGAACCCTCGTGCGCATGGGTGAGTTTTTCCACGCCTGTCGGAGACGTCATTCGCCTGTGAGCACGCCTTGTGGAAGGAGTGGTCCCGCCCCCTTGTCGTATTTTCATTGTCTGGAAATGGCGGAATGATTTGGACTTTTTTTCCATCAGAATTTTTTCAGAAGCTGTTAGAGACTGGCACCTGGAAACCATTTGAAAAATTTATCTGGCTTTCGGTGAAAATTTTACGGGCTTCACAGAGAATAAGGACCGTTACTACAGCTTTAAGGACGGCTTTAAGGACGCTCAGCGCGCCGCGCTCCGAGCTGCAACAACGAGACAGAAAACGCCAGATCATTTCTAAGCTAATGGCTCTGTGGATACGAGACCATCGTGTGCACTTTCTCTGGTTATCACAAGAGCTGGACATCAGCCATTTTCCGGCAGATTTCACTTTTAACAAGAGATTTTGTCATGGAAAGCCGCGCGGAGGCTTTGTGCGTAACGACCGATTCGCTGTTTGAGCGAGACAAAGGAACACCTCCGTTTCAGCGTGTCAGAGGACAAGTTAGGACAAGCCCAGCTCTCCACAATTTCTCTGATACTTACTGGACTGGTAAGCATTGAAAGCCGAGATAGGCATGTCCCAACTTGTCCTCTGACACGCCGAAACGGAGGTGTTCTTTGTCTCGCTTCCAAAGCAAATCGGTCGTGCCGCGCGAAGCCTCCGCTTGGCTTTCCATGATAAAATCTCTTGTTAAAAGTGAAATCTGCCGGAAAATGGCTGATGTCCAGCTCTTGTGATAACCAGAGAAAGAGCACACGACGGTCTCGTATCCACAGAGCCATCAGTTTAGAAATTGATTTAACTCGGGCGAATATCTGTCATTTGCGACTGGGTGTGAACGTTGGGCCTCTGAAAATGCATACCACCCTCCAAAAGCATGTTTTTGTATTAATATGATGCATAAATAGAGTTTACACAGAACAGACGGCAGTGTAAAGTGGACCTTTATTGTGCCTGAAAAAATATAAGAAGAAGATGTCTATGGTAAATGGACCGCATTATATAACACTTCTCCAACTATATCAGAAGCCCAATGCGCTTTATGCTCAATGATGTCTCCCATTCACACAGACATACTCACACACTGATGTCAGGGTGCTGCCATGCAAGGTGTTCACTACATACCAGGAGCAACTTGGGGATTAATGACCTTGCCCAAGGGTCCATAGTGATTGTCCGGCCAGACTGGGGTTTGAACCGAGAGTCCTCTGGTCTGCAGCAGACTGCTTAAGCACCAGATCATCACCTCCCCATAATAATGCTCACAGTGACTTTGTACAGAACGTATATATGTGGAGTACTCTTCCCTCATATGTTCAATAGGTACACAAGAAACCGATGGCGACGGGCCATCTGTAGGGCTGTGAAACGATGACCCATTTTTAAACCCATATTTGATTACCTGGTTTTATTAAAATTGGATCCAAAGAGACCCGTTCCCCATTTGAATTTAATGAAGGCTGTGTGGCTGACAGGAGGCTTTTGATTTATACACTGTTATTAAATCCGACAAGAGAGCCAGCCAGGTAAGCAGGCGGGTGGGGAGAGAGATGACAGAGAGCAGGACTTCAGAATCCTGGCCCTGCACCAGGCACAGCCAGACTCCCTCCTCTCCGATCAGCCCGCCCTCCCCACCTGCTCGGCGGCGAGGAGCACAGAAGAGGCGAGGACACACGCTGTGTGGCACCCCTCTCTCACATCCCTCTTCCTCCTCTCATACCTCTTCCATTATTTATATTAAAATACAGACTGATGTAAAAATGAATAATAAATGCAGTCAACACAAAACAAAAGCTAACAGACCAGTTGAGGCGGTCACTTCAAAGAAATGGAATTCATTCTATCCATGCATCTTATGCATATGGTGTATTTAAGACATATCATTTCATCTTTTATTCTAAATATTATATTACTCAAATTCGATTTAGCTTTACAAAAAAAAGTCAAAATAGCAAAAAAAGAGAATAACATTAAATTGTAGCTGAATATGTAATGTTTTGTGGAGGATACATGATACCTAGAGGAATCCTCGCTGCAGTTCCTTCTTTGAAACTTCACAGTCAAAGCAGCTGTGTAAAATACATGAACGCACTTACAGTCATCATTCACCTCACCAAAAGGCTCGTAACACAAACAAAGGCTCTGTGTGAGTGCTCCTCCGGGGCCGAGAGGGGACCACTGGGAGGCACAAAGATCACTGTGGACAGCAGCGGGAGCAGGAAGCTGTCCAGATATTTAGCATATTACTATCCAAACTCCTCAACTTTCAGGTCCGTAGGAGATGATTAGGTAAGTGTTTTCCATCAGGGTTCTTATTTGCTTCCAGTAAAATGTCCTTGGTGTTTGCTCGGTGGTTAATATTGTGCAGATTTGCGGTGCAAAAGTTTCACAATTATTAATGAGACCAACACTGAATTTTTGAGAAAAATAAAATCTGTGAGCACTGCATTTTGTTTTTAATGTTTTGCTCAAGCTGAGTGGTGCTGTCACGTCTGCTTTTTCTTTTTTTTTGGGGGGGGGGGGGGGTGCATCAGACAAAAACAGGAGAGATAGAGGGATGGGAGGGATCTTGGAGGATGGGGGGAGTAAAAAGTGGAGGAGCGATGGAGGGGCTGCTGACACGCACTTGTCTCCAATCTCTTCGAATCCATTGCACAATTCATCTGCTTTGTCTCTGCTGCCACGGCTGAGGACAATCAGACCAGACGCCCATTAGATTCTTCATACACCCCTCGTCCCTCCTCCCCCAAACACCACACGCCCCCATGAATCCCCCATCCCACTCCACCAACACCTTTTTTTTTTGTATGTGACATGCTGACTGAGGGAGAGGCGAGGCAATTCAGAAGCCTCCCCAAATGAGGAAATGTCAGGAAGGAAACCCACATCAAAATCATGTTGTCATGGTGATACAGTGAGGTCCAGAAATTACACACTGACACGTTATATACAGTAGAGACACATACATACACACACTTTAATGCACACCTTGAAAAATACATTTACTTTGTGCACGGCCATGCTTTAGACAAACAATTTACAGTGCAGAGCTGAAAAATAAATATATGATCCCCCCCCCCCCCCCCCGCCTCCTTTAAATTTTCAGCTTCACTCGATTTTTTTGCAAAGCTCAGATGATTAAAAAAAAATGCTGACCAAAAATGTTGCTAAAATAATGAAAAGCTTAGAAATAATTACCAGTAATACATAGTCGGGATTAAAAATTAAGCAAAAGTGTTTATCTAAGTGTGTCAATGCTTCACATTTAAAACTGAATTATTTTTGAATAATTATACCACTGTTCTCATTAACTGATTATTCACTGATTATTATCCACTGTTTGTTGTTTTTGTGCAATCTTGTGTTGTGCTGTTAAATTTAAAATTTGCTCTTTCACAGTAAGATGTTCTCGATTTTTGCACATTGCAGAATTTAAATAAAATGAAAACCACATTGAAATAATTTAGAGCTTTTGCATGACTGAACACAGAAAAAAACTGTTTATTTCCAATAACTGCATTTGATATTTTTTCATTCAAATCACAATTTCAAAAACTAAAATGTAAACCAAATTTTAAGTCATTTTTAGAATCCAGATGTAACAATTTTTCACAGAATTTCTGTTTTCTTTTTGTTCTTTTCCCCCCGTGTGTTTGAAAATGACATTTAGAAACACTTGCACAATCTTTTAGTCAAATGAATATCTAAATTCTCGCTGGTGTATCTCAGGTGAAGAGAAGTCAGCTCAGATGTGTAAGTGTTTCCGCTTCGGGGGAATTCTACAGCGAGGTCACGTGACTGTCATGCCCGCGTACGGGAACCATTCCTCAGCCAATATGATCAGACAGGCAGCATTTGGCATTTCCATGATCTCTTCTGAGCAAAAAGAGGGAAAAAAGGCAGAAAGAAAAAGTGTTGGGAGAAAGAAGATTAAAAAAAAGTGTACTCCTTCACCCTACTTGTTTTGGAGGCAGCCAGCACTTAGCTTCAGCTTTTGAGCAGAACCAGACCAGCTCTGCCCCGTGGACAAGGATCCTCCATCCATCCCAACAGCCATACTCGTAGAGCAGCAGGCCTCGCCAGGGTTGCTTTATTGAGGTTACCCTGCGCTGCACTACATAAAAACCAGGAGATTGAGGGATATTAATGGTAAATATGGCATAGTTACTGCTGTAAAACCCCTTCTTTGCCCTCCCTTTTTTCTTTGTTTGGCCAGAGGAGCTAAAGGCTTAGGGATAAAGGTAGCGCTCAAATCACAAGACAGGGATAAACCACGGAGAGATAGCGAGCTCTGACCCAACAACAGAGCACTGGATATTTAAAACACCCAGGGCCCCCAAACTGCCCTCATCCATCTCTTTCTTCTTTATCTTTCCCTTACTTCCTTCCCTCACACACCTCTCCCAGGAAGCACACAGACACATTCTTAAATTCTCACCCAACAAAACACAAGATGACGTCAAACTTCCGCCGGTGACTGGTCCTCTGGGTAAAACACATACCAGCGCCCCACCGTCTTCATGGGATCTGTTTATTTTTCATTTGTATGATTTTAAGGATCCTGAAGGATTCTGGCTTTTATCCGATTACTCTGAGACAGTCTGCCTCCGCTGCCTCTCCCAAATACAAAAGAAAAGAAGCAAAATGACACAAAACCATGTACTGCTTTTACCTGAACAAACAGCACGATTCAGTGTGATCAAATACAGTTGTGTGCAAAAGTCTTTAAAAGAACCCCACTGTCTCTGTAGAAATGTGCCTTTAGTGTTTTTATTTCATGTGCCACTAAATTCCAAATACTCATTAAAACATTATTGAATCTGATGGAAAATCTAATGCCAAAGAGAAATTTGTGTGTTTTATTAAAGGAAATAATATACTAAAGAAATCAGTTATTTTTAATAAACATGCATTTATTGCTGTGTTCAGCTAAGAAGAACTCTGTTAAATTATCTTTGCACTGTTATCACTTCATTCAATAACACTGTGCTGTGCAAACACTTTAATCATGCTAATGTTTCTTTATTAATGTGCTTTTAGTTTTTTCTTTTAATTAGAATCAGAATACCTTTTATTTGCCAAGTATCCACAAGAACACAAATTTGACTTTGGTTTGAGCTGCACTCTGTACGGCATTTATAAATATACACTAAACACTGAATAATTCAGAGTAAATGTGCAAATGAAGTGTGCACGTAAAATAAAATTTGCAAGAAGAGAAAAAAAAATGTGTGTGAAACAGACAACAAAATGAAGTTGTACATGAGGTATATGAATTAGTGAAGGTTTTTTGGCAGAAAATTCATTAAAACCTGATTACAGTGCAGGTTTACAGCACAGTACATTATTTCACAAAGATAACGCACATGATAATAACCAATGAAAACTGGTCAAAATTCTATTCTTGTAAAATTGTGGCTTTGCAGCATTTTTTAAATTATTATTATTTGTGATTTTGCACATTTATAACTCAGTTGAAAACAATTTAAATGATTAAAAAAATAAAGATGGCAATGCAATGCAAGTGAGTAAATGTATGAAATGCATTTATTCTCTTGGGACAGAGATCAATTAAAATGATTTGGCGACCAGGCCACACTGCAGATCACAGGCATTATGCACACCAACACTCAGAAAGATGCATACCTGCCTTTATAACTGTATTTATAACAACCAAACAAGCCTGTGTTCCAACCATGAACTGCAGCTGTGCACTCTCCTCCTATGCAGACAATACTGCCCTCTGTTGTTGGCTCCAAAACAGTGCAGCTGGAACAAAAAGTGAATAGTCCATTTCTTTTCTCATGTTCCCTAAACACCCCCCCGCCCAAAAAAAGAAAAAAGCTGTTTTAAATATATCAGTCCATTCTGTCTGTTTGTGATATAGTGCTACAAATATTTCCTTTGCTTTTATATTTGATGAAGTGTGACCTGGACCTGGCACCACGTGTCAGCTGTGTGGTCGGTGACCTTGCACGGGAGAGCTGCAGAGCGTCCTGTGAGTGAGGAAGTGTGAAAACAGTGCTGTGACTGTGGAATAGCAGCTCACAAGGACCCCCACATATTGTCCAGACTGAAGTCGTTAGCATGGGCCCTTTGATTTCACCATGCAAACCATCTAACACGAAAGTGTTGCGCCGTTTCTACCATTGCGCTCATGCAATATGACATTTAAAGGCTACGCCAGGATTGATTTGGAACGAATGGGGACAAAGTGCTGGTTCAGATGAATTTTGAATATGTTGGAGATGATTTATTAGGGCACTTTAAAGATCGGTAGGATACCCTTCACACCCACCTCACTCGCTAATAGACTCCGGCGTGAAGCGACACTGTCTTCACAAACCATGTCACTGTTTGCAGAGAGGCCGCTGGTCTTTAACACTTACAAATGATTTATCTTGAATAATTCTCATAGTCAACCATGTCAAGCAGTTTGCAAGGCAAAAGTGCCATTTTTTATTCTAATTGTCTGGTAAGCTCCTAGAAATGTTAGTATTTTTCTGAGCTCTTATGGGTGAACTCATTACTTAGTTAATGGGACCAAAGGTAAGTGTACAATTAAATAAGTGTTCGTAGCATCCTGGTAAAAATCATTTGACAGAACAAGCGGTGGTATGTTGTGTCTCCATCATTTTTGGCAAAAGTTAAAGAAGTTGTTGGCGATATACTTTCTCATTTTCTTCTTATACCAAGCAACAGTGGCTTTAGTGGCCACCAGGATTCTGCTGTCAGTGACAAAAGTCATTCTTTACATGTACCTGCCTGAACAAGCCCAATAAACCAATATATAAAAGCCCAATAAAGCAATATATTGAAAATAAGTGCTAAATATGTTAAAAGATACCAACATAGCCCGAAACAGTTGATTCACTGATCCTCGTCTGTGTTTATCAGAATCAAAAATTTAAAAGCTAAATATACAGTAGTGTGTGTTGCACCCAGTAATAACAGTTCACTTTCTGGGTGATTCTTAGACTACGGGCAGTTATTATGTCCTTTGATCATATTGTATGAAAAACAGGAAAAAGGGGAAATTTCACACTTTTATAGTTATCTTTACAATGAAAGTGTGTTAAGAAATTTGTTCTAGTAGTCTATGATGACTTTTTCACCTTTTTTTTAGCATTATTATATGCAAATATTGCCGTTTTGTGCTTGTCCCACACCCAGACTTTTGATCTTCAATGATAAAAATGAATGGTAAAGAAACATTTTTTCTAATGTTTTAAAATATCTCTGAATAAATATCAGTAAAATAATCAAAACATAATTGGGGTATTCAATGTCATACAACTGTTGTGATTTTTTTAAACAAAATGTAGTTGTCCCACACTATTGCCGTAATTTCCACCACAACACTGTAATGTCCCTTTAAACAGTTTGTATGAAAGATTGTTTGGGTAGTTTCTATGGAGATAAACTGACATCAGAGCACATGTATATAGCGCCAAATCACAACAAACAGTTGCCCCAAGGCGCTTTATATTGTAAGGCAATGGTGTGGTGGAAATTACATTTACAAGGCCAATAGTGCCCGTAGATAAAGAATCACCCTTCTATGAAAATTCAAGACAACCATTTAGAACTTTTCAAGTTATCATGGTAACAAACAACTGAGACCAAAAACAATATTCTTATCAGAGGCAACAATGCAGCAGAACATACATGGCACAATCTCAGTGCATGTTGATGGCAGAAACAGAGTTATTAGTGAAAACTTGACTAACTAACTGACTGACTGACTTCATTAGCTGATGCTTGCCATCAATTTTTGTCTTGTTGGTTGCAGCTGAAGATGCCAGAAAGCGGTCCAAGGTCATGAGAGAAAGATCACCTGCTCTTCAGTGACCCCACTTTGTTCTGCCACAAGATGTATAGGATGTACAAGTGACTGTTTGTGAACTCACCAAAAATAATAAATAAATAAAATCACAGCATCTTAAAATCTAAATGAAACAAATGCTAATGAGCACAGTCATTGAGTAACATACATCTACACATGCAGACCTTTAGTGAAATAATGGATGGATGCTGGGAAAAGGTGCCAGTAACAAACAGCTTAATTCACTTTTAAAAACACTCAACATGAACTATTTTCTCTTAATAATCAACAATTAAATATATATCAAAAACAGCAGCAACACAACCACATTTCAAAGTATCATGTATGTAGAGAAAATTATACATGGAGTTTTAAACAGTCAAGTTTACAAACAAATAAAATATCGGAACTAATGTCAGCAAAACTTAGCATTTTCCTATATTAACACAAGTCCAATAATTTGACCAATCCTAAAAAAAAATTACATCACATCTTCCCATTTAGAGGTCACATACAAACATAGTTACATAGAGACCAAGTTGATAACTAAAACCACAAGAACTCCACTCATTTGGGATAATTCCTCCACCAGGGCACAGCAGAACCTTTAACCATAGTAATCAACTCTAACACCTCTGTGCCAACAAACTACCCACTGACATAAAACTCATTTCTTATTCAGACCCACACCAAATTGGCTATTACAATTCTACACATGTATGTTTGTTTGTTTGTTTTTGTTATGATTGATTAATATGCATTGCTCCTAAGACACTGGAAAAAATGCTGAAAACTATCTTGCAGTGTTGAAAGTGAAAAACAATTCCTGGATCTGCACCAAAATTAATTTGTAACTTCAATTAGTAATTTCTATGCCAAAACAACAACCCTCATAAAATTAATCCATATGTTTTTGAGTAGCCCTGGTGACAGCAAACAAACCAACAAATTAACAGAGATTAATAAAAACACAACCTCCTCCATAGAGGCAATATATAAATAAAAAAAAAAAATTGGCAGCAGAAACAGAGCATGGTGGGGGCTTTCAGCCCACCTCCCACATTTATTTATTTATTTAAAAAAATTTAAACACATAAAGTGATCAAATGAAGTAGTAGTTACTTGTGTGAAGCGTCTTGACGCAACTCTGTTGTGATTTGAAATTGTCCAGGTGTCCACAACATGTCCAGGTCTCCACAATTTCACTGATACTTACTGGACTGGTAAGCATTGAAAGCCGAGATAGGCATGTCCCAACTTGTCCTCTGACACGCCGAAACGGAGGTGTTCCTTTGTCTCGCTTCCAAAGCAAATCGGTCGTGCCGCGCGAAGCCTCCGCTTGGCTTTCCATGATAAAATCTCTTGTTAAAAGTGAAATCTGCCGGAAAATGGCTGATGTCCAGCTCTTGTAATAACCAGAGAAAGAGCACACGACGGTCTCGTATCCACAGAGCCATCAGTTTAGAAATGGTCCGGTGGCTTGTGCCGCGTCGTCGCAGCTCGGAGCGTGGCGCGCCGAGCGTCCTTAAAGGGGTCCTTAAAGCTGTACTAATAGACCTTATTCTCTGTGAAGCCCGTAAAATTTTCACCGAAAGCCAGATAAATTTTTCGAATGGTTTCCAGGTGCCAGTCTCTAACAGCTTCTGAAAAAATTCTGATGGAAAAAAAGTCCTTTTCATTCCGCCATTTCCAGACAATGAAAATCCGATGATGGGGCGGGACCACTCCTTCCACAAGGCGTGCTCACAGGCGAATGACGTCACCGACAGGTGTGGAAAAACTCACGCATGCGCACGAGGGTTCAAGCTTGTCTGACGTAAAAACATATGAATGAAATCCATATACGAGGTCTGTCCATAAAGTATAGGTCCTTTTTATTTTTTTCAAAAACTATATGGATTTCATTCATATGTTTTTACGTCAGACATGCTTGAACCCTCGTGCGCATGCGTGAGTTTTTCCACGCCTGTCGGTGACGTCATTCGCCTGTGAGCACTCCTTGTGGGAGGAGTCGTCCAGCCCCTCATCGGAATTCCTTTGTCTGAGAAGTTGCTGAGAGACTGGCGCTTTGTTTGATCAAAATTTTTTCTAAACCTGTGAGACACATCGAAGTGGACATGGTTCGAAAAATTAAGCTGGTTTTCAGTGAAAATTTTAACGGCTGATGAGAGATTTTGAGGTGACACTGTCGCTTTAAGGACTTCCCACAGTGTGAGACGTCGCACAGCGCTCTCAGGCAGCGTCATCAGCCTGTTTCAAGCTGAAAACCTCCACATTTCAGGCTCTATTGATCCAGGACGTCGTGAGAGAACAGAGAAGTTTCAGAAGAAGTCGGTTTCAGCATTTTATCAGGATATTCCACTGTTAAAGGAGATTTTTTTAATGAAAGACGTGCGGACGGGTCCGCGCGTCGGCTCGCAGCCGCCGCGACGCTCCGCCACAGGAAAAACACCTCCGTTGGAAGCCTTAAGGACAAGTTGGAACATGTCCAGCTGTTAAACAATTTCTCATATACTCACTCCACTGAAAGCCATCAAAAGCCGCCTGGATTTTACAAATGGTTATCAACACAGAGGTGTTTTTCCTGTGACGCCGCTCTGCGCCGGCTGCGTCCCGACGCGCGGACCCGTCCGCACGTCTTTCATTAAAAAAATCTCCTTTAACAGTGGAATATCCGGATAAAATGCTGAAACCGACTTCTTCTGAACTTCTCTGTTCTCTCACGACGTCCTGGATCAATAGAGCCTGAAATGTGGAGGTTTTCAGCTTGAAACAGGCTGATGACGCCGCCTGAGAGCGCAGCGCGACGTCTCGCACCGTGGGAAGTCCTTAAAGCGACAGTGTCACCTCAAAATCTCTCATCAGCCGTTAAAATTTTCACTGAAAACCAGCTTAATTTTTCGAACCATGTCCACTTCGATGTGTCTCACAGGTTTAGAAAAAATTTTGATCAAACAAAGCGCCAGTCTCTCAGCAACTTCGCAGACAAAGGAATTCCGACGAGGGGCTGGACGACTCCTCCCACAAGGAGTGCTCACAGGCGAATGACGTCACCGACAGGCATGGAAAAACTCACGCATGCGCACGAGGGTTCATGCATGTCTGACGTAAAAACATATGAATGAAATCCATATAGTTTTTGAAAAAAATAAAAAGGACCTATACTTTATGGACAGCCCTCGTAGTTTTTGAAAAAAATAAAAAGGACCGTTACTTTATTGACAGACCTCGTATGTACACTGTATACTGTTAACAGATCTGGTGCATGCCTGCTGGTGGAAGCAAAAGCAAAAGCTTATGCAGTATAAGACATTTCTGACATAGTAACCTTTGCACTGTACATATGAATGTAAAATATATTTTATATAAATATGTGAAATGTCCTGCGTTGGCAGTCAGCACTGTCTGCACACCGGATCTGGCAGCTTTAGTCTGGAGAACAGCCAGCTTACACAGATAAGTGAGCCAGTCTGGATAAGCCTCACTGAAGTATTCTATTACTCTAACAATTACCCCACAGTAAATAATAAGGGGATGCAGTAAAAACAAAAGACTGTTAGTCAAAGTATTGCTTTCTTGTAAGTTTGGGAAACAGAGCATAGTTCTGTTTGGATGAAATCACAGTAGTTTTATTGCATTCTAACTTGTGAATGATTTCCAACAGGTGTTTCGCCACCCAGTACTCGTACAGTGAAGGTTCCTGAGTGGGCTGGCTGGCTGCTCTCCAGCGGGGGCTTAGAAGACTCTAACACACCCACAAACTGGCTTCTCTAATAGGGACAAATTGGCAATGTCTGTGCAGGCCGGCACAGTGTGCTGGCAGCTGTGAATTGATAGTGATGCCTAATGATCCCCTTGGGTAGATCAATACCAATAATACTCTTTCCCACCTATCCTCCTCATTGACTATAGAGAACCTGGAAGAGATGGAGAAAACTGTAGCCCAGAGTGACAGGCCCGCAAGTCCAAGGCTGGGGCTCCAACACACAAAAGCTAAAACATGCCGCCGATCAATCCTCGGATTTACAGTCGCACACATGGAAACGGGTGAGCTCAAACATCCGGACGGTCATATAAACATCACAACACCTGCACGAAATAAGACAGGCAACAAACTGCAGGAATCAAATCCAAGCTACTCTCTTATATTGGGTGATCAATATTTATTTTCCCTTTGTGCATTTATTAGTGTTCAATTTCACTGGCCAGCTGGGCGTATTTTATATCAATTATTTGTAAAGCACTGTTGCCACAAGCTCAAAAAAATTCTTAAATTGAGATGTAGTTTGTAACAAAGCAAATCTTTTTAATAATGCAATTTCACAGGATCAGGACAAGATATATTTGACGCTGTCTTATTTTTCCTTGTAACATTGGAAAAGCATTTGTTAAAGTACCACACACTCGATATTTTGGCGAGGTGTGTTATTTAACAACACAATGTTTAGTCCCGAGTCACAAAGGGAGCTTTGTCTTGTACATGGCAGCAAAATGTGAAAAAAGTGTGTGTGTGTGTGTTTGTTGTTGCAGCAATTACATTAGGACAATTAGTAAAAAGTGGCACCGAAATTAAACGCTGAATATTTTCACTTTGCGTAAGCAGGAATAACTGATTGTGAAGCTCAGCAGTGGAAGCGTGAGGTGAAGCATGCCATCCCAACAGACCGCTGTGCGCATGCACGCATGTGCGTCTGCTCTGCAGTCATAAAGCCTCACATCACCATCTTGCACCCTGTGGTCGGCAGCTGATTACTCCCACCAAACGCATCCATACACTTTATCCCAGCTGTCACAGTGCATACTCATTACCCCCCCTGCACCAGCCAGCTGACTCCACGTGGCCACGCCCGCATGGACGCGGCTCCACAACCCCACGGGGGGAGAGACACATCACAAACCAGAAAAATGCATTTACAAATTTTCTCCTCTGCTGCCAAATTCAGTAATATGTACTTGCATGATTATATGTGAACATGTACGAGGGATATTTTTTATTCTTTGCTGCATATCAAACCTAAATTCGATTTAACATTCAATACATTTCAGGGTTTTTTTTTTTTTAAAGCAAACATATACGTTCAGTAAATATTGCACTGATCCATTATGATACCTTCATTATATATCGATTTTAGTGTCAATAACAAAGGCTGCCTCTCTCGGAGAACCAAACTGTGACAAAATATAAGAGACAGCTATCACATGAGTAAACCTGAAATGTGGGAGCAGATTTCAAATCAATGAGAGCAGAGAGACGTGGGGTAGCGTGAAAGCTGCAAAGTTTAGCACAGTGAAGGCCGAGTCTGTGTCTGTGCATGCTGGTGGTGGCTGTGCAGCTAGTACAGGTGAGGTGTGTGTTTATGGAGGAGTGGGAGACCCACTGTGGCCCAGTGCCACATTTGTTTCTGTGCAGAGACCCAGGTGTCCCGTCTCACATCTTTTGTGCTTCATAAAACCAGCATGGCGGACCCCAGCAAACGATTTAATGTTACAGGCCACAGCCATTTGAGAGAACGAGCATCTCTCAAAATATGTGCAGCTTCTATTTATTATTTGTGCATAAAATGACAAAAGAGTGTCCACGATTGGAAGAAAAGAGAGAATTTGGGTGAAATGGAGAAAAAAAGAGGCCGTAACATGAAAGAAATCACATATGATCACAGACTTCATCAAAAGTCAAAGAGGCAGAAGATTCACTTTTTTCTGTTTGTCCACAGTTCTTCAAAAGAAAATTAAGGGACAGCTCAAGAACTGTGCTTTTATGTGATTTTTTTATTATTATTTTGAATAAAATATAACATACAGTAGATCATTTGAAACTTTTACATTTGCAGAAAAACACTGTAATATACAACAAGAGATATTGAGTGTTAAATGATGGATTCCTACATGCACAGCTGAATCCAGGCTGCAGTCATAAAACTGCACCAAAAATAATCTTAACCCAGGTGTAGTTTTAAAATTACAGCCTGAACTCAACTGTGCATGTATGAATCTTTGGTATCTTATGACTTATGTCATTCTCTTGTTGCATATCATAACTATTCTTGTAATTTTAAATCTCAGGTGTAGTTTTGCAATTAGGTGATAGACGTTTGAATCAGCATTCCTGAGAGGTGTGAGAGAAAACTGCACCGCTCCTGTCTGGCTTGCCCTTCTTTTTGCCTCCCACAACAGCAAAGCGCGGCACTTAAACAGCAGCATTTAATTAATTACATCATTATGTCATCTCATACTAATCTGCACAGTGGCCTCCGCTGCTTTGACATGCAAATGGGTTAGAAAACGTCAGGGGAAGGAAAGATGAAGGAGGGGGCAAAACAGTAATCATCACATCTCGTCAATGGGGTGAAAATATGCCCTGAAGCTGTTCTATTTTTTTATTGCTTCTCTTTAACTGTATTTTCTGAACTGCCCCCTCCTGTCTGGCTCTCCTTGTCTTTCTCCATCTTTGTCAGTGAATGCCCCAAACAAAGCGGCGGAAGGATCACACCAAACACTGGCAATCTGTTGAAGATCAGGCTCCCTACAGAGAACATATAAACAGCAAAGCGTGTGGCACACACGCACATCAGACCCCCCCCCCATTTACACGAGGCCTTCATCTGCATATTCACAAAAAAGGCCCCTCTGGCTTTGCCCTCATCGGGAAAAACCCTCCCCTCATCAACACACACGGCTTTGGCAAAAGAAAGACAGGCGGGCTGGCAGCACGTGCCGGTTGGGACCACACACACACACACACGTCCACGTCAGAACAATACACTAACACACAAATGCACAAAATAAATATATGTATATATACATACATAAAACCAATTTTTGCAAAAAGTGTGCAACAGGCGGCGTAAACAGCAGAATCAGTTTTAGTGAGATCTGGTGATGTTAACGCCGGCCAGGCTCATCTAATTTCCACCCCTCCGCATCTACCTCCCTCCTTCCTCCTCCTCCTCCTCCCCTCCCCTCTCTCCTCTCATCATCAGGTACCTGGTGACGAGCGGCCCATGATAATCCGCAAGCCTCTAACCAATCAATCAGCAGCATCGTAATCAGCGGCGCAGTGAGGGAGAGAGAAAGAAAGAAGCCCATAACTTACCCCGGGTCGCCTCCAGTCTGCTCAGCACGAGTGGAGAGAGGTCTGGTCAGGGCTTTGGTTGCAGCTATGTGGACTAACGCACCAAAAATATGACAAACTCTCACATTCTATCCTCATGCCTTATTTTACCAACAAAAAAAAGGAAGGGGGAAAAAAAAAAGTCAAAATTTATATTTTTCACAGCATCATAAACATGCAACCAACATATAAAGCATTCCCCCTCCCTTTTCCTATTTCAGTCTGACTCTCACTCTACCTTTCTGGCTTCCTCCCTCTCTCCCTTGCTGTCACTCTCTCCCCATTTCCCTCTCTCCTCCCTCGGTGTCTGCCTGTTGCCACAGTGTGGACATACACACACACACCCACCATACAGTGAGGATATACGGTAAGAAGCCAGCATCTCAAGACAGAAAAGGCTCGCTGGTGTGATATCCTGCAGATCTGCTGGACCCTGTGAGTCTGGGGATGGGGGGGGGTGCATGCAAGGGAGGGCCAAAGCTAAATGTTCTACAGAGAACAAGGGGACCCAAATGACTCCCCCCCCCCCCCCCCCGTCTGAATTCAACACATATTTTGTCCCTCCTCTTCCCCTTCCATTCACCTACCCCCCCATTCACCCCATCCCAAACCTCCCTCCTTCTTCCCCATTTCTGCTCATAGGCATTCCCTCTCCAGACATCAGCATCCTTTGAGGGGGTTAGTTGTTTCTAGGAAGAGGAAGAGGTAACGCCGCCGAGCAGCCTTGTACATTTTGCCTTGAGGGTGAGATCGCTGAAAAGCCATGTGCTATCATTATTTTGGAGGTGTGCAGGAAAAGTAAAGACAAGAAAAACACACTGGTTTTACACAGCTCCCCGAAAGATCTGATGCCGAATTTAGCATAGGATTACACAAAACCCTCTCTTCTGAACCTCTGAACAGAACCCCCGTTTCTGCAGGCTGTGTGATTCCTCTCCTCCATCTCACCAAAGGTGCAGAAACTCTGCTGCTGGGGCACGGCGCCTAAGTTTAGTTTGACATTAGAGCTCAGCTAAGCAGGCACACCAAGAATAAAATGGAGCTGCATTGCATTGGATTGCACTCTGTATTCACGCTGCCTGATTTGTCGTTTTGTATGGGATGTTAGGAGGAGATCCTCCAGGTACCAGGCTACATGGGGAAGGAGAAACCCCTGTGCAACTGGGAGGCTCTGCTGGCCTTGTGCACACAGGAGCAAGGTGCTCAAATTAAACATAACAATGCACCCCCAAGGGGTTGTGGGGATCCTTCTTGGTGGACATTGAGGAAGTAGTGTGAAAACGGGAAGGAGACAGGAGGTGTGTTGATCCCTCCTGAGTCCGAGCCTGTGCTCGGTTGTGTTTTATTAATATTGTGTACGTCCTCAACGGTGTCTCCTCTGCTTTCCCACACCCCCTCAGATCTACACACCTCAAACTTCCATCATCTCCACCAGCGCAAACACCCGCTCCCAACAGCACAAACGTGCACTGACCAGTGCATCCTGAACAGATTACTGCAAGGCGTCTTCCTGCGAGGGGATAAGGTGGGCTACACCTGCACAGCACACATCACGGAACGTGCACACATCAGTGACTGCACAGGGATCCATCGTAACCCCTCTGAGCACAACCTGATGCCGGACTGTCAGTCAAGCGGAGACAACAGAGGTGCATGGAAGACAGCGGCAAGATCCTACGCAGAGTGAGTGTCATTATGAAGCTCCGGAGATGATACAATAGAGGGAAACGGGAAGCTAAAGTGCAGCGGTGCACCATGCTAGATGAGAAGCCTCCATGTTCCCAATGAGGAGAGACAGAGAATTTACGCAATGGCAGTGCAGCGTTGTAATGCATCAAGCCTACTGAGAGCAGCACTGTCACAACCACTCTTCATCATCAGCAGCGGCAAAACACCAGCCATGCATTGTCTTTGGGGCAAAAAAAAAAAAAAAGTGTGTTTGTGGGTATGTGTGCATGCAGGAGTGCATTTATGCCGAGTGTCTGCGTGCGCGCCTATGTGTCCGCCTCCACGGCATCCATATTAAACAGTTTTGGAGGTGACTGTGCTTCCCTGGATGTCATGAATATAAGAGAAAGCATCCATCTTCGTGGAATACAATTTCACAGGTAGTGACAGTAAAACTGACTCTACCCTCTGACTGCAGAGAGGAGGGGAAAAAAAAATACAAAAACACAAAGACAGACGAGGCTGCCAGCCAGCTTCTGATTTTCAGAACACTGCTAGATTTTCCATCCCATATTAAACTTAAGCTATTATGTTCTCGATTGTTAAGTTCCACTAAAGCTTAACTGTGCTGATTGATTCAGTTCGATTCAGCACACGCTGACCTTATTCAAACCGTGGCTTCCACACCGCGCTCATCACACACACCGATACGGGGTCATTTTTCTGACTCTGTCCCATGCTTAACAAGTAATTAAGAAATGCAAAGTCCAGTATTTCAATGACACATGAAATACCTCTGAATCTTAAAAATGTTGCATAAAAAACATAAAAGAAATTGTCACAGAGAGAGATTAAATAGCTGCAGGACAGCAGATTTTCACTGTTAAAGAACACATAATGTACCTGAATTATCTCATTTTCACATATGAGCTCTTGTTTTTTTAATTAATCACTTGATAGAGATATGTGCATGTCATCTACGGTGGTTTTTCATTAAACATGTGAAAGTGGAATTGCAGGTGGGAATTTTCACCATTATACCTGCTTGGATCAGTGATCATAATTAATCTCATTAAGTAATAAAGGGACTTCCTCTTGTCTTATTGTATTTAACACCATTTTAATTATCTTAATCATGTGCAAGATAATTCCGTAATTAGGGCAATTAGATCACAATTAACGCCAAAAGAATAAGCAATCATTTCACTCAAAGAGGGAGCTGTGGCTGCAGGGAAAAGAAAAGAAAATTTACTTTGTAATAACTGAAAAAAAAAAAAAACACAACAGCATGAGCATTGCAAAAGGCAATAAGTAATAAAATTAGCTGGGGAGAATGGGGCATGACTAATAATAAATGACAGCTGTCTGAGAGGCCATCACTCTTTTTGGAGGATGGAGTGGAAATACTCGTTTTGTCACAGTCGTCATGTAAATCAAGATAAACAATGTCAAGTTCAAGCCCAAACAACAAAGTATCCAGAAGGAAGAACAACAACAAAAAAGTATATGGTTCCTGTATTAAAACAGGCCGAGCTGACAGGCAGCAGAACCCCGACGCAGAGCGAAGCAGGAACGGGCTTGTGCCATCTGAGACTCCAGCCGGGAGGAACCACCACCGTACATGCTCCGCACTTTGTGTACTCCGCTCTCTTTGCCACCGTTTACACCCAAACAGTTTTCTTCCCACTAAAATTCCTTCACGCCTCACAAAACCTTTTGTGAAGTCCGCGCTTTTGTCGACAACACGCACACTTCCAGTTTTTCGTCTCTTCCTTCAGTTCACCTCGTGTATTTCTGAGAGGAACAGACATTTTACTGTTGTTGTTTACTTCAAGACTTTGTTGCCATTGTCAGTAAGTGCGTTTCCTGATCTGACAGAAACACTGACATTGTGTGTTTTGTGTTGGTCTCTCGTCTGCTTGTGTGTTTCTCTTCCTGACCGTTACCATATCCAGGACTCCACACGCTCCACGGACAGGGAGTTGATGAAAAACATGAGTGACAAGATTCATGGCTATCAGAGCGGCTGATGAAAATGGTGAAGGGAGAGGAGGGCGGAGAAACAAATGAACCCTGCTCTCATGTTTTTTTTTATTTCTATTCAAAGATGAAATAGAAGATGAAGATTACAGACGTGTCGGGGGGAGTATAAAAATAAATAAATAAATAAATAAATAAACAAACGGCCCCATTTGGCTGCACTCTAACCCTCTCCACTGCACCCATGTGGCACCAAAAGCAATCAAAAGATATAATAAAAGAAAAAATAGACCAAAAAAAATTGCTATTTTAAAATTTAACAACGCATGACAATTTGGAAATATACAACATGACAAAATTTATCACACTCAAACTTGATAAGAATATGACACATACACGTACGCAGGCATACACACACCTACACATATACATACATACTGTATTCACAACACTTCACTTTTTCTACATTTTATGTTACAGTCTTATTTGAAAATGGATTAGATAAAATTATTCCTTCAAAATTCTACACACAATACCCCATAATGACAATGTGAAAAACAGTTTTTTGATTTTTGCAAATTTATTAAAAAAAACCCTCAGAAATCACATGCACATAAGTATTCACAGCCTTTGCCGTGAAGCTCAAAATTCAGCTCAGGTGCATCCTGTTTCCATTAATGATCCTTGAGATATTTCTACAGCTTAATTGGAGTCCACCTGGGGTAAATTCAGTTGATTGGGCATGATTTGGAAAGACACACACCTGTCTACAGATAAGGTCCCACATCTGACAGTGCATGTCAGAGCACAAACAAAGCATGAAGTCAAAGGAATTGTCTGTAGACCTCTGAGACAGGACTGTCTGAAAGTACAAATCTGGGGAAGGGTAGAGAAACATTTCTGGTGATTTGAATGTCGCAATGAGCACAGTGGCCTCTACCATCCATAAATTGAAGAAGTTTGGATCCACCAGGACTCTTCCTAGAGCTGGCCGATCAGGAGAGAAGGGCCTTAGTCAGGGAGGTGACCAAGAACCCGATGGTCACTCTGTCGGAACTCCAGGATTCCTCTGTGGAGAGAGGAGAACCTTCCAAAAGGACAACCATCTCTACAGCAATCCACCAATCAGGCCTGTTTGGTAGAGTGGCCAGACGGAAGCCACTGCTTAGTAAAAGGCGCATGGCAGCCCACCTGAAGTTTGCCAAAAGGCACCTGAAGGACTCCCAGACCATGAGAAACAAAATTCTCTGGTCTGATGAGACAAAGATTGAACTCTTTGGCGTGAATGTCAGGTGTCATGTTTGGAGGAAACCAGACACCATCCCTACAGTGAAGCATGGTGGTGGCAGCATCATGCTGTGGGGATGTTTTTCGTGGCAGGAACTGGGAGACTAGTCAGGACTGAGGGAAAGATGAATACAGCAATGTACAGAGACTTGCTCCAGAGTGCTCTTGATCTCAGACGGGTGACGTTTCATCTTTCAGCTGGACAATGCCCCTAAACACATAGCCAAGATATCAAAGGAGTGGCTTCAGGACAACTCTGGAATGTCCTTGAGTGGCTCAGCCAGAGTCCAGACCTGAATCCGATTGAACATCTCTGGAGAGATCTGAAAATGGCTGTCCAGTAACACTCCCGAGCCAACCTGATGGAGCTTGAGAGGTTCTGCAAAGAAGAATGGGCAAAACTGTCCAAAGATAGGTGCACCAAGCTTGTGGTATCATACTCAAGAAGACCTGAGGCTGTAATTGCTGCCAAAGGTGCATCAACAAAGTACTGAACAAAGGCTGCGAATACTTTCGTACATGTGATTTGTTTTTTTTTTTTAATTGCAAAAAAAAAAAAAAAAAAAAATGGGTGTTGTGAGTATAATTTTGAGGGGGGAAATGAATTTACTCCATGTTGGAATAAGGCTGTAATGTAACAAAATTAACATAAAAAAGTGAAGCACTGTGAATACTTTCCGGATGTGGTGTACATACACGTAGTACAGACACTTTTTATTTTTTTCAAAACTGCATTATTATTTGTTTTTGTTCATTTATTTTTGCTACATCCTGTTGATGGTGTTTTTCACTGCAATGATTCTATTATGCTTGACTCTCGGACCCACGGGGGACTTGGCCCCATTGGGCGGGGCTGCAGCATAACAGCCTCTTTCACTTTTCGCTCCCAGCAGGGTCAACTGATTCCTACCAGATGCATCTGTACGTAAAATACACCATTAAACACGGTGAGTGAGAGTCACATGAAATAAACACTAACGCATGTAAAAAGAATGTGTAAAGCAAGTAAAATATTTTCATTTCTTTTATGTGTAGCCTTTTGTGAAATCAAGATGCATTAATTGTCATTTTATTTCTTTCACAACAAATTTAGGAAATGCATATTTCTTTATATTTTTGTGCACATTTATGATGCATTTTTAAAAATTTTGCATACATTCACAAGTAAGAAATAATTACAGCAGACATCAATGCACACTTTTATATTAAGAAACAGCCTTGAAAACAAGCACTCTAAAGACACAGAATGAAGAATTTGCCATTTTATTCTACTGTGAAATAAGCATTGAAGCACCTGTGCTGCAGCCGGCCGATTTGGTGTTTGGGTAAAGGGCGAGGGGCTCCGGGGACACAACGAAGAAATGGCTGCTGTGCTTGTCTGAGAGGAGGTTAGCAGAGGGGCAGGCTGGATTCTGCTGCAGCCCAGATTTTCTTCCAATCCTTTTGTCTGTTCACTCCATGTTTGAGTGGCTTTATAGAGAAATTGCTTTTATTGTGTCCACTCAGGAAAACCAAAAGTAAAAATACCTCCTGCATTCACTCTGAAGACAATGCTCACAAAAGCATTGAGGAAATGACTTACAGACCAGAATCAACGTATCAACAATGTGCTGTCCACCCATAACCCCCCCCCCCACTCCCCACCCAGGTAGGTCCAAATGACATCTTTACTGTCAGTGAATATCCCACCATATGTTGCTCTTTACAAAAAAAAAACCTCTCTGAATGCATGTATTTGTGAATGGAACAGATTTGAAGCTGGCGGCCTGTAGAAGACGACGGACTCTCCACAAGCATCTTTGAGAGGATGTGCAAGCTGCACTGTCGGTTCTGATTTGCAGACTGGGACGCACGCACAGGTCAGAGGTCGTGCACAATATTGACTGTACACAACAGACCTGAAAATACACATGAGCTGCAGTGCCAGTGTTTACCGAGGTAAAAGATAAAGTCACTGCTTCAACAAAATCACTTTTTTTGGGGGGGGGGGAAGCTGTTAAATATTGTTTGACTCACTTTGGTGTTAAAGTATATTCCCATCATGAGTGTTCATTATTCCTCATAGGTGCAAATTGTGCCATCTCATTTTTATTCCAGATGCAGAAGTGACTTTTTACCCCTACGCTGAAAAATATTAAACATTGCCTGGCTTTAAGGTAAATAACAATTATTAAAGAAATCAGAAGGACCTTAGGTCTGAAAAACAATTTTCAGCATTTAGCTGTTATCTAACCTTTCTCGCTTTGCAGATTTTCCTTTTCTATTAATATCTTTTCACAGCTTCACAAAGTCTCTGCATGAAAGCACAAAGTTATTCACGTCCAAGAGGTATCAGAGGTGCTTCTTAGTTCCTACGCGAGTGATTAGTGTGATTTTTTTACACGCATAGCTTTCTTCCACGGAATCTTCCACAAGAGAAAATAAAAGGCAGCATGTTCGCTCTAATTCTTTATAACCTCCATGAAACAGGTGGCAGCAAACGGAAGAGAGAAAATGTTTCTGATAATGTCACTTTTTGTACGTATTACACTTTGTAAAATTGTGAAATCATTGGCAAATCTCGATTCGGGCGCTCTGAGAGTCCATGAGCACAGACAAAATAAGGGCATAAAACTGAAGCATTACCATTCACAATGGATCCTATTCCCTTCTCTTGGATGAGCAATTTCAAAGGGCTCGTCTTCCACGCCAGCAGCATTTGTGAACATAAATGATAACACAGGCTTTTACAGTTTCTGTGCACTTCCCTGTTTTCTGGCTTTAAGAAAACCATAAAGCACTGCATCTGTGTGCGTTAAATGAAGTGTGCAGGAACGGCAAGTGTGCGAGTTCCTGCTCGAGCACATGTTTAAACGTGTGTTGAGGAAGTGACAAAGACGCTTGTTTGACCTACTATGTTTTGTTGTGTGTGTTTTTAAATGATCCTGAGTATTTTTGGGTGGGGTTAGCTGACACAACTCATCAGGGAGAAGACAAAGAGAAAGACACTGCAAAAGGTGTGACTGGGTCCCAAAAAATTAAATCATAAATCAGAGGTAGAGGGAGAACCAGGACTCTTGCTGAATCTGCATTCGCAGGCCGGTGGTTCCAAAAGATCTCAGTGCTGTTCTCAGACACACACAAATCCTTTAAAACATAAAATAAAATACTGTGGAACTAAGTGAACACTTCAGGTTAGAAAAATGTGCAGTTCAACCCAGAACCAGTTACTACGACAGTATTTTTGGTTGACGCATCCTTTCAGGTCTGAAGGGTGTCGAGGTGAATGCGTGGACTGGGCAGAGGGTTATCCTTGATCTGATCGAGTCAGCCAATACAAATTCATTTCATATTCATCAGATTGGTTGTTCTCTGCAGGGGGGGTTCACGGCGCTACCTATCCCGCTCCCCCTTTTCTCTTTGATTTGCCTCATTTGAGGAGCGCGGTCCCTTGCAGCTTGTTAGAACTGCCACCTTGGTGACTCTGCCCCGTGGACAGGGAGGGTGGGGGCAATGGCAGAGATGGAAAGCGTACTCAGAGGGGTGTTTGGGCCCATGGGGGGGGTACAATGATAGGTTAGGGAGGCATACCCCAGAGCACTTTCACAAGTCATGGCTGAGCAAGCAAGGCTCAGTGAGTGGAAACTCAGAAAACCTAAGCGTAGCCCGCCATCTACTGGCTAGAAGTGGGTACTGCTGGCTGTCGGCAGAAGCAGGGAGTGAGGGCTTTCCCCTCACAGCGAGGCCAAAAACATTGTCTCCTGCTCAAGCAGATGTCTGTGCCTTTTGAAACATTATAGTAAGCACCGGAGAATTCATATGCATTCACTCAGCGTCATGTAGTGTTTTTCATCACATCTGCCTGAAAATCTGTCATTTGCGCCGCTATTGAAAGCTGTCAGGGAAAGCTGGGAAAAGACTTACAGACGTGCAGATGCAAAACGACATAAGAGGTGAAACTCAAAGGTGAGCTGTTCCCTTTTTTATTATTACTGACAAGGTGCAAAAATGATCCTTTTAGGTCAAAGGGACAAGAGACATAACTGCCTAAATTACCCGTAATGGCTCACATATGGAGACTCAGCCTCAATTTTGCTTCAATAAATTTCAAACGCTCAAAAGCACGCCTTTATTAGGCGTGGAGGAGAGTGTGTTATGTGTTACCTGCTGAACGCAGGCTACACTGGAGAAAATAAATGAATGAAAAATGGAATCATTGTTCTTCAACCTTTGCTTTTCCCAAGGTCACGTTCATTTGTCACAAAAAGCTGTGCGCTGGAAGCCGGACCAACCTTGAATACAGGTTGAGGATGAAGACGGTGTGAGCACATATTCAGCATCAAGACTTAGCCTGATTAGATGTCCAGACGTATCATAACCTTGGGGATCTGCGAGAGAGAAAAAGAGAGAGAGAGCAGATGGAGGAGTAGGAATGGGTGGGGTGAGCGCAGGCTGGGAGATGCAGATAGAAGCACATGCATAAGAAGAGAGAAGGAGCAGAAGGGAAACCTATTTCATTTTCCTCCACTGTATTGAAAATACAGTGAGGCGTCATTACTGAACCCCACAACCCCTCCTGCACGCTTCTTCTCTTCACCCCATGAAAAAATAAATCTAATTTTCAAAACCCTGACAGACCCCCACCACCCCAATACGCTCAGGCTCCACCCGCTGCTGATCCCAGCCCACATTCAACCCCACAGACCCTCCTATTCTCTGATGGTGATGCACCATTTCTTTCTCAAAGCCAGGCTCCATTTTGTAAAAAGTTCTGATCAGTGTTTTCATCAATTTGCATAAAATGTCGAGAAAATGGTGGAACCATCTTGCTTGGATTAGAAATGCCAGTGGGAGAGTGGGAATACTGTCTTTTTTATCCAACTGTGAATTGAATGTTTTTGTGCATTTGTAGCATTTTAGTGTAACTTTTGCAGGGCAGCACAATGGTACAAGTGGTTCGTTTGCAGCCTCCCACAAAAAGGGTTGTTGATTCAAGGGCACCCATTCCCCTTATAAATCTAAAGTTGCATCAGGGAGGACATTCAGTGTTACTTGTGCCAGATCAACTCGCTGGTTCTGCTATGGCTAAAAGTGTCATCAGGAGAAGGTACATCCCCCGGTCCCCATGTGGCAGAGATCACAGAAGTACAACCTTAAGCTAAATATGAATGAAATTGGTCAATGGGTTCTTGAGACAACACGCTAACAATAACAATATCTTGAATATCTCAGAGTGATCTTGAAATTGACCCCAAGGTCACTTTAATCAATTGTTGTCAGGAGATCACCCAAGTACACCCTTATTCTAAATATGAATAAAATTGGTCAACTGGTTCTTGAGATATTGCACTAACAAGCGAATATCGGTGGACGGAGATGGTGATTGTTATATCCCTTGTATTTCATACCGGGGGGATGAAAATGGGAGCAGCCAAGAGTGCTTTACACTTTAGTGTCATTTTTGTGTAGCTGTGTGTTTAACAAGTACAGTATATTGGCACAGATTACATGACAGAGTTTTTAAAAGTATAAACTGCTCTTTTAATTAATGTAAAGGGCTCATACAGTATGCATGAAATCAGTTTTTACCAACTTTTTACAATTAAATATGGTTTGTTTTCATCTTAAACAACTGAAGGTACCAGAGTTCTATGACTAGAACCAGAGTTATATGATGCACTGTTGTTATAAAGCAGACAGGCAGACAGTTAAGGAAGACCAAAGGTGAAAAATGTCACTTTGTGCATTAAACAACTGAAAGTAACTATTGTTAGTAGTAGTAGCAGTATCTCTGTCTCTACTGATTGCATGCTGAGTCCTATTCTTGCCAGAACACTTCTCACTTATATGTTTGCCCTCTTAATACCAATGGTGTCCTGAAGGAACTTACAGTTGACACTTTGGTTTAATTTGGTGTTACAGGCACACCACTTATTAGGTGACCTTATCAAACACCCTTGTCCCCTGAGCTCTAGTTTTCACTCAGATTTGGTACCCCCTAAAAAGATCATTAAGATAAGGCAAGTCTTGTCAGGTCTGGGAGCATGCACTGGTGCCACACATCACGGCATGCACCACACTATGGAACTGCCTCAGGTCCTGATTGGCAACCACCCAAGCAGACAACCAGTCCATCCCTACACCACTGCAGTAGGGTCCAAAATGTTATTTTAACACCACTGCCATAAAACATTGCACAGGCTTGGTGTTGATTCTCAAAGTTGGTTACATCCATTTGGATTGAACTTTGTAAAAGTGTAATTTAACTCTCTGAAGGTGCAATCGTAAATCTATCCATGAGTTAATTGAGACCAAAAGGCAAAAGGGTATGGAGTCGTTGTGTAATAGTGCAAAATTTAAAAACCACTCTTCAGACATACAGCATTACTTTGTCTTTACAATCTTTTGGCAGGACAGAAACAAACATTACCTACTAAAAGTACCATGATATATTTTGTAATAATAATAAATATACCACATTATACTTAACATTTACACAAGTAACATTCACAGAGAGAACAGAATAGTCAAAAATTACCAGCCTTCTTTCAAACACAAAAACCACTTTCATCTAAAGTGCCAAAGATTATGGTACATCTTTGGTAGTGACAGTTATTGTCAAAAACAAGGATACGGGATGAAAAACGTGAGCAGGTATTCTCCACAGTCAATTGTCTCACATCCGCAATTACCGACTGATACACACTGAGACAAATAATGAATGTGATCATCTACAGACACAGTAATGATCAGGCGTGACCACAAAGGCAAATAATGTCCCACAACTGCTGATAATGCAATGCATGCGTCAAAGAAATACCATCACAAAGAATTAGGGAGTATTTTATATGTAATAGGTTCAGTGATATATCAGACCACCAACATGGCTAATCAATCTGTGCAAATCAGTTTTATCGCAATGAAAGAGCGGATCTCCAGTCATGTGAGCAGGAAGTAGACTGAAGGACAGAACTTCCTCAGGTCAGTGGGCAGCCACAGCCTGAGAGCTGGCGGTCATGTATTTTGGGGGAAATGTCAAGGACTGAAGAGATAGCCAAGTTAATTACAGCATAGTTTTTTCCCCTGACTGAATAAGATTTTCATTAATGGTGTCACAGAGATCAGCAGTTATCAGTACCTCAGGAGGGATAGCAGGAGAGGAAAACAATCACTGATCCTTTCACACCATTTTGCCATCTAATTTCCGACCATACATTTTGGAACAAAATTAATTTTCTTGGCTATCAACTAAATCAGAAACAAGTGATTGCTGTTGGTGCCATTCCAGGCAGGAACAATGAGAATTCGCCTTTCTGATCAGACAGAACGAATTGCCCGTCCCTGATAAGACTGAGACATATCATAAAGAGTGGTCTATAAGTCTACTCAGCATCTCCTCCTTTAACCTTTTTGCCATCTCCACCAAGGAAGATATCTATTTATCGGTGATTGTTGATTTGTTTGTTTGTCACCACAATTGCTCAAAATTATATGAACCAATGTTCAGAAAGTTGGTTCCACATCCAGTGACAAGTCCAGAAACTTTCTGTTGTTGTTGTTTACAAGATAGAGCATTTTCAACATTTTTGTCCATTTCATGACATGATGATTGACATCAATGTTATGTAGAATTTTAACATATAGAACCACAAGATGATTTGCCTGGCCTCAGGACACAGCTAATATATATAAGAGGATTTTCAGCTTCGTGTAAATCTGCATAACTGTGAAGCCAATAAAAATGCTGCAGCAGTCAAGGGCATGCTGCATTCACATTGACAGTAAATGGTAGACAGTAAAACCGGATGTTCCAATATTTTCAACGAAACTTTGCTGGAAAAAGGACAAACTGGATGTTGTTTTATTTTTAACAAGAAAGAAAAACGGACAGCAAGAAATAGATTATTTAAGTGCAGAGAGTCGCCTAGTTTTAAAGAGGCAAACGTGAATAGTTTCTGTTGATATTTCAGGAGGGAATTAGTTTATAAGCACAAAAAGTTAACTTTTTAAGCTGCAATCAGAACCGAGGTACCCGTTTTATTATAATGCTATGTAAAATACTAAAACACCATTGTATCCATTCAATTAAGTAAAGTATTTACCATGAAATTATCATTGAAAATCATGGCACCTCACGTCATCACTGTTATGTGCAGACGCGAGTTGAGTAGCGGACCAGCGTCTGACTGAACCCAGCGCTAAAATAACCAGAAAGCGGTTCCAAAAACAAAACAAATTTATTTCCCTTCTGTGCAATAATTTGTGTACAACATAAATGTGCGGTTGTCTCGCGAGGTGAAGGACGGCGCGCTCTCCAGCGCCCAAATGGATCGAAGCCCGACGCTTCTGGACCCAGACTCACCGCCGAACACCCCCCAGGTGGATATGACAAACTGACTCTGTGAAGGATGGAAAAGGTGAGGTAAGTCAACAGCTACAACAAATATCCTTCAAAGGCACACACTATCAGCAACACATTCAGGTCTGAGTTTAAGCTTTATGTAAATGAGCAGCTTCTCACAACAGGTGGAGGATCATCATTCCGTACGCCACGGCAGTGAGAAGCGAGCTGCACAATTCTCATCAATGTTCAAATATACTGCATAACAAAATACCAAATTACTGTTAACACTTATTCAGACAATCATCACCTCTGATGTGTGCTGACAGCATGTGTCCCTCACCCGTCCTCCTTCACAGGCACAATGTGTCAAACCCTGGCGCGGTCCTCAGCGTCTCATAAACGAATGTCACAAGGTCGAGTTCCCGGCAATTCTGCTCGAATCACTCATGGCTTAAATGCAGAACGCCATCTCATTATCTGCTTCAGCTGAAAGTCTTTAAGTTTGCACGTGAGCATCATCCACAGGTGCTGCAAGTCATTAGGCCTGCACGTGAACATCCTCCACAAGTGCAGCCAATAATGCTGATGAGGGTGAAGGACTCTTCTGCCAGCACCTTCTCCACAGACAAAAACCAGTTTGCATACCACCTGGAGAGCAAAGAAAAGAAAACAACATCAAAATGTCCAGCCAAACCCCCCAACACACAACAATCACCTGTAGTCTGCTGTAGAAATTTTGTGAAAATGACTGCTGTGACTGTTTTTCTGATGCTGAAAACACAGCATTAAAGTCAGGTGTTTAAGGGTTTAGAGGTCAAAGGGTTAGAATATGGGTTGGAACCAATAAGACAGCAGAGCAGCTCTATGGTATAGGAGTTGGACGACCAATAGGCCAGTGTTTAATTCCAGGTATGTGTTTCAGGCTACCTGTCTCTGTCCATGGACACCTCATCTGCATTATCCCAGTCCACCAAACTTTAAATGGGTAAAAGCTCTCGTTGGGGAAGTAACCTACAATGGATTGGCATCCAGAGAGAGCCGTAGACTCTCATCCGCTTTACGCTACAGTATCCAGGGATAAGCACCTGAGGGTGGGCCTCAGGTGCTTGTATTGGACTTAAGGCCCTGTCCCACTGGGGAGAGGATCAATTGCGCATGAATTGAGTACACAAATTACGGGTGTTTGTTGTCAACCGCAACAAAAATGGCCAAAAATGACAAATGCCCCAGTATGAATTACGGCTATATTAATAATATATAGCAAATATATAATGAACATTCACGGTTATATAACGCATGTAGTGAGGAAACTGATCCGACACATTGAGATTATCATTGCAGTATTACGGGTGTATTATGAATGCATCGCGCACGTGTTGCGCATGCACGGCATCTGCATTGCGGTCATAAAATAAGTGCACTCGCTCCTTTCAGCATCACTATTCACACCAACAATAAAGCCTCTGGAGCAATTGCTGGACTTGGACAAGTTGATCACAGAGTTAATGTTCTTGTTGTCATGCGAGGGTTAACTTTTCATGAGTTTGGGGAGCGGGAGGGGGGAAGTACTCGGGGTGTGAGACGGTGTTTTTTTTTTTTTTTTTTTTTGAGAGTGTCACAGAAAACAGATTTCAGCGTGAGTTGTGGCTAAACAGCAACTCTTCCTTTTGTTGGTGTTAAATAAAAGTCCTGGAGGAGACCCGATTGCAGCAGCTACGTCTTTGTGTATTTACACAGCCCGACCGGCACTGACTGGCAGGTATGTCGCTTTCTGCCACATAACTTTGGGTTTACGTGACGTGTTTGTTATGCATTCACAGACTATCCGCAAATCAGCTGCAAAGCAGATGTAATAAAAACGCTTTATTTGTGGCCAATTTGTATGTATTCGCTACAGCATATTTTAGTTTGTGATGTGGACATGATAGGCATGATATATATATCTGTTTTACACACTGTCCCAGTCCGCTGCCAAGCTACAAATCCCCGTCAGTTGCGGATATCAGCGATTAACAGCAGATATACAGCGCATAGAGTGAGTATGTATTGCGTATGAATTGAGTATGTATGGAGTATGTAAGGCGGATGTCATCCACATCCAGATTTTTAAACAGCTCAAAAATCCTGGCTGCGGACATGCGTGCCTCTGTGGATGATCACAGACGTGTTCGGATGACGACCGACTCATACAGGCATGTTACACGGATATTGCGGATGTTTGGCGAATATGGGCCAATTTTGTGCGCAATCCATACGCAAATCCTCCTAAACGCCAGTGGGACAGGGCCCTTACTAAGACTGAAGGGCCTGTTGTACCTTGACAGAGGGATACATTCTACTGTGCTCCCATCTAGTGTTTTTGTTTGTTGGTTGGTTTTAGAAAAACAGTCAAGGGTGTTGGAGAAAACAATCCAATTGTTCAAGAAGTTGTTAATCATTCCACTGCAACCTCATTAGTCTAAAACTTAAATGTATTTCCTCATCAGTTCAACTGGTTTCCACCGTATGCTCAGTGGTGCACTGTTTTAGTGTTTCATTATTAAATGAGCTACATAATATATATATTTTACATTACACATGCACATTTTGTAATATTCAACTGATGTTTTCTGCATGGCTTCCCTCCGAAACAACTGGGGAGTTTTGAAGAGGGGCTATATGCTAAAATGCCTCAGGCTATCTCACAAGGTTATACAGCATAAAGAGTCATAGCGTAAACCCAGGGAGGGGGTACAGGAGAGTGAACCCCACACAAATGATACACCCGACACTGTAGTCTGAACCTCCGCGTATGGCATGTGCCTCAGTAAGGGTTCCAGAGATGGTGGGCGCACAGCAGTGGTGTGGTACAAAGGGTTAAATGATGGTGTTGTAAAACATTTATCTGCTTCAGATAGAGCAATAGAAAGGTTGAACCTCATCCCCTGCCATTAGAGAATTACCCTAACTGCAGCCATAGTGAGGCTCAGCGTAGACACTGTGCCCAATCCCTCTCCACCAACCTACTGATTTCCACATATCAAGACAGTGCTCTGCCAAAGTGCTTTACAGGGAATTACACCTGCACCAGAAACTTTACAGGGATACAGGTGTCATGGACCGTGGGCGTGAAACCAAGGGTTTCCCTGCACAAAGTAACATGTACCAAGTGCTGTGGCAGTCAAAAGAAAACTTCATAAAGAAGATTATTTAAATGGAATCTCCCTATTATTGAACAGTTTGCAACTGAGTTTTTAAAATGGCAAGAAAAAGGAGCATGGGCCGTGTAACAAAGTTCTACAGCCAGATTGAAGCACAGAATGCAAAATAATGACTGATGCTTGTGTCTGTGACACTTTCAATTTATATCTCTGTTGAACAGTTAAAATAAGAAAGACTCAGAGCACAGATCTGAACAAGATCTCAATACTAAGTCCCTTCAACTGCTTCCTTGTTTACACTCAGGGTCGCCACAGCATATTGGATCAGCATATTGATTTGCCACAGTTTTTACGCCAGATACCCTTCCTGACACAACTCCACATTACATGAAGAAATCTGAAGAACATCTCAATAATACGCCATATTCTGCATGATAACCAGTATTTTCCAGAGTTTAAGTCACATTGGAGTATAAGTCGCACCATTTTTCTGCATGATCAGCTCTTAAATTTGGGATTTTTATGCACTGTTGTAGGGTACTTATTATTATTAGCACTTATTCTTTCATTATTAGAGTTTATTTTGTTTAGTGCTTTGATTCCTGCGAAAGTCTTATATTAGTCATTCTAATTATTAATAAGGAATGTGGCATTTTTCTGTATATTAGTCGCAACTGAATATAAGTTGCAGGACCTTCCAAAGTATTAAAAAACTGTGATTTACTTACTGCAGCTGGTATACAGGGTGGGCCAATAAAATGTTACCACTTTTTTTAATTCATACAATTTCCAAAATAACAAAGATTTCTTTTCATTTTCAGGAATATCAATTCCTGAAAATGAAAAAGAAATGCGTGGGAATGTCATCACAAACATCAATGTGCGTGTTGCAGCTGTAATCCAAAGAAGAGGAGCATGGATTGAACATGTCATCAATTATTGAACTGTGCGGAAAACAAGAGACAAAGTGGGAAACCTTTGGTATCAAATGTTAATTTGATGCTTCTGTTACAAGTCTGTAAATAAAATTTTCGAATAAGTTCTCATTTCAAAAACTTGTGTACAATCAAAAAGTGGTAACATTTTATTGGCCCACCTTGTACTCCAACAAATACAGTACATATGGAGTATTCTGGGATTTGCTTCATCAATTCTTTTATTAATAATGCTCTAAGGCCAGTGTCCCATTGGTCCCAAATGACGTCTGGAGTACAAATAAAAAGTATTTGGCCTCCATTGCCCACAACCATCAGTAGCAATCCTATGTCATTCTGTGTCATGGAACTGACCACTGCTTATTACATGGGGCTTTGAATGCAGCACAGTGTGCTCACAGCGTATATATGCATTAATGTCTGTGGTATACCAACACTTTACAAAGCTAAACTGTATCTGTTAACATCTGAAAATGTGTTCTTCTGAAGTGTGGGGCATGTGTTTTAACTGATCGTAATTGTGACTCCTATTGCCAGAGATTTAAAGATGTCAGTAGGGCTGCAGCTATCGATTATTTTAGTAATCGAGTATTCTATCGATTATTCTGGCAATTAATTGAGTAATCGGATAAAAAGTACTTCTGCGTTTTTAAACAACATCAATAGTCCAGGGCTCTCCCTAAGCAATGGCACAATGTCACTGCGCCAAAGTGTTGGCATTTTGCTGAAATGGCGATGGGATGTGGCTTTCTGTTTTGTTTTCTCCAACTTGTAAAATGTAGCAATTTTTTAAGTTTTGTTTTGTTTTTTCTTTATAAAGGTTTATGGACTGGGTGCCTGCGTCATTTTTTTTTTTATCCCTCTTTCTGTGATTCAGCAGATGCGTTTCAGCTGGAGGTTGAACATGCAAGCCTTGTAGTTTTTTTTTTAAGTTACTGTGTTTGTGAAGTGTTGTGTGTTGCCCAAAAACGCAAACACTCAGTGTGAGTCTGAGGTAAACACAGAAGAAAGAGTGGACTTCTGCTGTTTGTCAGTGTAGCCGGGGACAGAGCTGTGACCCCTCACACTGGGCAGAGAGAGACAGCAGCCGGCCACCGGGTCAATAGTCCCTCCCCACATAAAGCAGACCGTGTGTTTTTTAAAAACAGACAAACACACTGCTTCGCTTTAAATGCACAGTAAGTCTATTTCAGATGATCTGCGTGGACCATCTTTCTCTTAAAAGCCTTTATTTTACTCTGTGTGTCACGTTGGAAAGCGGTAGCTATCGTTGCTAATTTGATTAGCTGTTATGCTCCAGTCTTCTTCTATTTTTTTTTCTGCGGATGTTGCAGCGCCACACACAAGCTTGGCATATGTACTACAACGTTAAACGAAGCTTCGAGGCACGGAATTTGCCTCGAACATTTTTTGCAATCGAATTATTCGAGTTACTCGACTAATCATTTCAGTCCTAGATGTCAGCTGATAAAATAAATACTTCTAAAACTGAAATCACTATTTTTGGAACCTGATAACACCTCTGGAGTGATTTACAAGTCATCTCGCGGACGTCAATGTGCACACACATCGCACATGGTGGAATCCGCTCCTCTGAGTTTCTGTGTAAATCTAACGTGTTTCTCATATAAGAGGTTCAGTCAGGTTTTAGAATTCATCATAGTACAGAAACAGCATTAGTGAAGGTTACAAATGATCTTCTTATGGCTTTGGACAGTGGACTTATCTCTGTGCTTGTTCTGTTGGACCTCAGTGCTGCTTCTTATACTGTTGACCATAAAATTTTATTACAGAGATTAGAGCATGTCATAGGTATTAAGGGCACTGCGCTGCGGTGGTTTGAATCATATTTGTCTAATAGATTACAGTTTGTTCATGTAAATGGGGAATCTTCTTCACAGACTAAAGTTAATTATGGAGTTCCACAAGGTTCTGTGCTAGGACCAATTTTATTCACTTTATACATGCTTCCCTTAGGCAGTATTATTAGACGGTATTGCTTAAATTTTCATTGTTACGCAGATGATACCCAGCTTTATCTATCCATGAAACCAGAGGACACACACCAATTAGCTAAACTGCAGGATTGTCTTACAGACATAAAGACATGGATGACCTCTAATTTCCTGCTTTTAAACTCAGATAAAACTGAAGTTATTGTACTTGGCCCCACAAATCTTAGAAGCATGGTCTCTAACCAGATCTTTACTCTGGATGGCATTTCCCTGACCTCTAGTAATACTGTGAGAAATCTTGGAGTCATTTTTGATCAGGATATGTCATTCAAAGCGCATATTAAACAAATATGTAGGACTGCCTTTTTGCATTTACGCAATATCTCTAATATCAGAAAGGTCTTGTCTCAGAGTGATGCTGAAAAACTAATTCATGCATTTATTTCCTCTAGGCTGGACTATTGTAATTCATTATTATCAGGTTGTCCTAAAAGTTCCCTAAAAAGCCTTCAGTTAATTCAAAATGCTGCAGCTAGAGTACTGACGGGGACTAGCAGGAGAGAGCATATCTCACCCGTGTTGGCCTCTCTTCATTGGCTTCCTGTTAATTCTAGAATAGAATTTAAAATTCTTCTTCTTACTTATAAGGTTTTGAATAATCAGGTCCCATCTTATCTTAGGGACCTCGTAGTACCATATTACCCCATTAGAGCGCTTCGCTCTCAGACTGCAGGCTTACTTGTAGTTCCTAGGGTTTGTAAGAGTAGAATGGGAGGCAGAGCCTTCAGCTTTCAGGCTCCTCTCCTGTGGAACCAGCTCCCAATTCAGATCAGGGAGACAGATACCCTCTCTACTTTTAAGATTAGGCTTAAAACTTTCCTTTTCGCTAAGGCTTATAGTTAGGGCTGGATCAGGTGACCCTGGACTATCCCTTGGTTATGCTGCTTTAGACGTAGACTGTGGGGGGGTTCCCATGATGCACTGTTTCTTTCTCTTTTTGCTCTGTATGCATCACTCCGCATTTAATCATTAGTGATCGATCTCTGCCCCCTTCCACAGCATGTCTTTTTCCTGGTTCTTTCCCTCAGCCCCAACCAGTCTCAGCAGAAGACTGCCCCTCCCTGAGCCTGGTTCTGCTGGAGGTTTCTTCCTGTTAAAAGGGAGTTTTTCCTTCCCACTGTAGCCAAGTGCTTGCTCACAGGGGGTCGTTTTGACCGTTGGGGTTTTTCATAATTATTGTATGGCCTTGCCTTACAATATAAAGCGCCTTGGGGCAACTGTTTGTTGTGATTTGGCGCTATATAAAAAAAAGTTGATTGATTGATTGATTGATATATTATGTAAAAACTAGCGAGAAATAAACACTTCTAAAACTTAAAATGCTGTTTTTGTAACCTGACAACACCTCTGGAGTGTTTTACAAGACATCTCGTGGATGTCAGTGTGAACACGCATCACACATGGTCAAAACTAATGTCCGCTTTTTTCAAAAGATCATGTATGCGCACACCCGCCCCCTGCAGACGCCGTTAAAAGGTAAATAAAATATTGATTATGATTGATTGAGTTTATTCTGTCATGTGGCAAAATAGAGGGACCTGATTGAACATGTACAAATTGTACATAAAGGTTTATATATATGAGGGCTGTCAATAAAGTAACGGTCCTTTTTATTTTTTTCAAAAACTATATGGATTTCATTCATATGTTTTTACGTCAGACATGCTTGAACCCTCGTGCGCATGCGTGAGTTTTTCCACGCCTGTCGGTGACATCATTCGCCTGTGAGCACTCCTTGTGGGAGGAGTCGTCCAGCCCCTCGTCGGAATTCCTTTGTCTGAGAAGTTGCTGAGAGACTGGCGCGTTGTTTGATCAAAATTTTTTCTAAACCTGTGAGACACATCGAAGTGGACACGGTTCGAAAAATTAAGCTGGTTTTCAGTGAAAATTTTAACGGCTGATGAGAGATTTTGAGGTGAGACTGTCGCTTTAAGGACTTTTCATGGTGCGAGACGTCGCGCAGCGCTCTCAGGCGCCATCATCAGCCTGTTCAAGCTGAAAACCTCCACATTTCAGGCTCTATTGATCCAGGACGTCGTGAGAGAACAGAGAAGTTTCAGAAGAAGTTGGTTTCAGCATTTTATCCGGATATTCCACTGTTAAAGGAGATTTTTTTAATGAAAGACGTGCGGACGGGTCCGCGCATCGGGACGCAGCCGCCGCGACGCTTCGCCACAGGAAAAACACCTCCGTTGAAAGCCTTAAGGACAAGTTGGAACATGTCCTGCCTGTTAAACAATTTCTCATATGCTCACTCCACTGAAAGCCATCAAAAGCCGCCTGGATTTTACAAATGGTTATCAACACAGAGGTGTTTTTCCTGTGCCGCCGCACCGCGTCGGCTGCGTCCCGACGCGCGGATCCGTCCGCACGTCCTTCATTAAAAAAATCTCCTTTAACAGTAGAATATCCGGATAAAATGCTGAAACCGACTTCTTCTGAAACTTCTCTGTTCTCTCACGACGTCCTGGATCAATAGAGCCTGAAATGTGGAGGTTTTCAGCTTGAACAGGCTGATGACGCCGCCTGAGAGCGCTGCGCGACATCTCGCACAGTGAGAAGTCCTTAAAGCGACAGAACCACCTCAAAATCTCTCATCAGCCGTTAAAATTTTCACTGAAAACCAGCTTAATTTTTCGAACCGTGTCCACTTCGATGTGTCTCACAGGTTTAGAAAAAATTTTGATCAAACAACGCGCCAGTCTCTCAGCAACTTCTCAGACAAAGGAATTCCGACGAGGGGCTGGATGACTCCTCCCACTAGGAGTGCTCACAGGCGAATGACGTCACCGACAGGCGTGGAAAAACTCACGCATGCGCACGAGGGTTCAAGCATGTCTGACGTAAAAACATATGAATGAAATCCATATAGTTTTTGAAAAAAATAAAAAGGACCATTACTTTATTGACAGCCCTCGTATATATATATATATATATATATATATATATATATATATATATATATATATATATACACACACACACACACACACACACACATATATACAGTCTTGTATAAAGTACCTCAAAGTGATACTTGAGTGAAAGTACAAGTATCTTACTATAAAATTACTTTGGTAAAAGTAGCATCCTTTAAAAATATTACTTGAGTAAAAGTATTGACATTTACTGTACTTAAATATCAAAGTAAATTTCTCATTTAAAATGTACTTTAAGTAAAAGTATTGAGTAAAAGTAAAATCCAAAACAAGTGGAGAGTGAAACAGAGACAGGAAAAGAAAGCCAGTGGCCACTGTGGTGTCTGGATAAATCAGGAGGGGGCCTCAGCTCCTATAAAAGGCTGGATCCGCCTGTCGGAGCAGTTGGTGTTGGTGATGGGATGAGTGAGCAACAGGTGGATGTATATAGCTGTAAATAAAGTTGCTGTTCTTTTTCTGAAGACGCAAAATCTTTTTCCTGGGAGACTGTTAACCCCCAAAATGTGAATCAGTTGCAAATGATTAATTATCTGCAAACCGTTAATTGCAAAACATGAATACAGATCTCACAAAACATGAATATTATTCATAATATATATGTATATCCAGTGGTGGGCATACTTCCGATAATCCGATAACAGATAATTATCGAAGATAATGTTTTCATTATCGGATTATCAATCAATCAATCAATTTTATTTATATAGCGCCAAATCAAAACAAACAGTTGCCCCAAGGCGCTTTATATTGTAAGGCAAGGCCATACAATAATTACGTAAAAACCCCAACGGTCAAAACGACCCCCTGTGAGCAAGCACTTGGCGACAGTGGGAAGGAAAAACTCCCTTTTAACAGGAAGAAACCTCCAGCAGAACCAGGCTCAGGGAGGGGCAGTCTTCTGCTGGGACTGGTTGGGGCTGAGGGAGAGAACCAGGAAAAAGACATGCTGTGGAGGGGAGCAGAGATCAATCACTAATGATTAAATGCAGAGTGGTGCATACAGAGCAAAAAGAGAAAGAAACACTCAGTGCATCATGAGAACCCCCAGCAGTCTAAGTCTATAGCAGCATAACTAAGGGATGGTTCAGGGTCACCTGATCCAGCCCTAAGTATAAGCTTTAGCAAAAAGGAAAGTTTTAAGCCTAATCTTAAGAGTAGAGAGGGTGTTATCTTTTTAGATAAATTTAAAAACCATCATCGGAGTAATTATCTTCCGATGAATTACCGTCCGATAACTTTTAGACCGATAACGTACTAAACTAAGCTGAACAGTGAAAAACATTTTTAAAACTGTTAAAGCTGTTGAGACCTACCTGTTAAAAGTTTCCTAATAGGCATGTTGTTCTATCCTCTGTAAGCAAAGGAGAACTGGTGACCAAAAAAAAAAGTCATTTCCTTTAACACCATACTAATATAATCGCAATGTCACCAAGACATCCAGAGGCATACATGTTTAATTTATGGTTCAAATTTTAACCACTCATTTTAGACAAGTTATTTAAAATTATTGTCATGTCTGAAGTTTATAAAGTGAAAATATCAGATATATGTTTTCGTTTTAAAGTAATGTGCTAATTTTTAAGGTTTTGTGAGCACATGCTGTGCCAGGCAGCAATGCATTATGGGTAGCATAAGGTAATCTCAGACATTCACGACAGGACAAATGCATTTCATACACTCTGTTCAGGGTCCACAGATAACAGCATTAACCTCTAGTGCCTAAAACTCTTGTGAATATATTCTCTGGGTTTATAGACGTTAGTGTATTTGCATTTGTTAAATTCCACGCATCTTAAATGTAGCAGACACAGATTATCTGGAATTTTGTTTGACATTTTTTCAAAGCTGCTACTGCCATCTACTGGCCAGGAGTGTTCATGGCAGTATTAAACGTCTGGGTACATGGCTGCTCAAAGTGTTGGTACTGTCCATTGTCCAGGCGCTTTTTGTGTGCATTTTTGTTAACTTTGTATTCTGAAACTACGGTTAGAAGTAATACTGACTCCTTATCGGTCCACACGAACGAGGTTGGCGCCATGTTTTTAGTTTTTGTGGAAGAGACGACAAGAGAATAAGGCTCCTGATTGGATAGAATTTTAATCAGTACCGCCACCCAAAGGTTTGGCAGACTAATTACAACACATTTATACGGTTCGATGTGGATGGATTTTTTTTTTTTTTAAACGACGTAGTCTGGATGAAGTTTTTTCCCCAAATTGAAAGGGTAAGATATTCGGTTTTACAAATACCCGACAACGTGTGTACATGGCCTTATGTCTGTGAAAGGCACTATATAAACAAATTTACTTACTTACTAATATTGAGTGCACATTTTACAACATCATAAAAGTTTTAAAACATGCAATTGCGATGACACTTCCAGGGCTCCGTAAAAATGCCTGTTTTTACAAATAAAAATGGAATATTTTACAAAAGCACATTTATCTTTAAACCAACACACGACACACGTCACATTAACATGTTGGTTTACATAATGGATTACTGAACCAATCACTGTTTAGCACTTTTACCCAGAATGCTTTGCGGTCTGTGTTTGTTACAAAACCTCAGAATTAGTGCCTTATTCAACATTAAAAGATATATGTTATATTTTAACTTTGTACAAATGACAGAACTGACATTAATGGAGTTATTCTATCAGTATTTTCAAAAAACCATAAGTTAGTATGACTTTATTTTTCAAGACCTCCGCCTGACCGGAGTGTTGAAATTGATAGGGAGCTGACCTTATAGCTGCTCTTGGTGTGCCTCTGTTGTGAGAGCGCTGTTGTAAACAAGAACTTCCAGCAGGGGCAGAATGTTGAAAGAAAAATGATTATGATTAGTAAAGAGTTGATTTCGTGGGTGCTCTCAGGATTTGTCTGTGCTGCTTCCTGCAGGGGGCAGCATGGTCAAACATTCTTGCTTATTCTTTAGGTCTTTTGATGCTTTCAAAAGCGATCGTGTTAAAAATCAATTTCAGCTCTTTAGTAACTGCAAATGTCCCATAGACAACACCGGAATTTATCGGTTATCTGTAACTTCCGATACATTTTTGGGTGGTTTATTGGTTTATCTTTATCAAAGATAACTTTTCAGTTATCTTATTATCTGTTATTGAAGTAAATTTTTTGGTTATCTGTGCCCACCACTGTGTATATCGTGTTGTTTGTTTTTGTAGAACGTTTCTCTTAAGATTTATTGATCTGTGAACTTTGAATCTGTGAATTCTAACTTAAGTATCCAGCAGAGTTTTCTGTCCTCTCGGAGTTTGACACCTACATTACCATTTGACAGGTGGAGCATCCCAGTCAAACTCCACACCTGTCACTGTCCCCAGAGCGGGACACATCCAGCGGAGCCGGGCGCATCACACCAGAAGCGATAGCTACTCAGGGCTCAGCTCACCAACTGTAGTGACCCCACCACCACCACCACCACCAAAAAAATCATTTTTGCGGTGATAGGGTTTGCAATCAAGACTTCCTGCAGTAATTGATGCATAAACTGAAATCCATAAACTACTTAAACTGAAAAAACATATATCATGAGTGATATTCATGTTTTGAGAGAGCTGCGTTCACGTTTTGGGAGATATTCTTTCAGTAATCACATGTAATTAATGGTTTGTGGATAATTCACAATTTGAAGCTGATTCACGTTTTGGGGGTTAACAAGACCCACACACACTTTTCTGTTACACAACAGCCAGGCTCTTGTGAAACAGAACAGTCATTTATAGCTACATACATACATACATACATACATACATATATATATATATATATATATATATATATATATATATATATATACACATATATATACACGAGGTCTGTTAGAAAAGTATCGGACCTTTTTATTTTTTTCAAAAACCATACGGATTTGAATCACGTGTGATTGCATTAGCCAAGCTTGAACCTTCGTGCACAGGCGTGAGTTTTTTCACGCCTGTCGGTTGCGTCATTCGCCTGTGAGCAGGCTCTGAGTGAGCACTGGTCCACCCCTCTCGTCCGATAAAAAGGTCCGATACTTTTCTAACATACCTCGTATATATATATATATATATATATATATATATATATATATATATATATATATATATATATATATATATATATATATATATATATGAGGGGATACCAAAACGTTTTGAGCCTCAAACAGAAAGAGCAAGATATTTGGATTTATAATGTTTTATTTTTCAACATAGCCCCCTTCCAACTCCATACACTTGTTCCATCATGTTGCCAGTCATTGATACCCAATCGGTAGAACTCAACATCTTGGTCCCCTAACCAGCCTTCCACTGCAGCAGTAAGCTCATCGCCATCCTCAAATTTCTGGCCCCGAAGGTATTTTTTCAGCTTTGGAAAGAGGTGGAAGTTGCTAGAGGCTAGGTCTGGAGAATAGGGTGGGTGAGGAAGATGTTTATAGCCACACTCGCGCACAGCGTCCATGCCAACCTGGCTGGTGTGGACTGGTGCATTGTCCTGGTGAAGCAGAATGCCGCGACTGACACTGGAGGGTATGTCTCTTCCACACAGTGTTATGACTCAACAATTGAAGTGAGCAATATGATCCTACATGAAATAAGTAGCTAATGCCTTGATGTACATCAGGTGTGATGCACTGTAATATCCGACTGGGAAAAATGTGCGAGGCTAAAAACTTTTTGATATCCCCTCGTATATCATTTACAATGGGATACCAATTAAACAACTGCAAATTATAAATATGACAATATGCTCATACGGCTGAGGGTATTTTAGCATTACGTTATATGTACTATTGATGTTCGTACTTCGCGAGCGAAGATTACCATTTTTCTTCACATTCATCACTAGGTAATATGTGTGTGGAGATGGCTAACCAAGCCAATCTTTGCTCTGAATTTTCTGCTGCAGTGTGGGCATGAAATGTCTGGCTGGGAAAGGGAGCCTGACCGGTCCTTTTGGCGTTGTCGCTTTTGTGGCAGTTTTTGGATGTGTTGAACTTCAGAGTCTTCTCCGCCTTTTTTGACTGAGGTGCGCCAAGCAGGGCAGTCTTTTGCAACTTCTTCCCAGGATTCAGTGGGGATGTTACAGCACTTCAGAGAGGCTTTGAGGGTGTCCCTATAGTGCTTTCGCTGTCCACCATGAGATCTCCTCCCTTCCTTGAGCTCCCCGTAGAATAGACACTTTGGGAGGCAGTTGTCTTCCATGCGGTGTACAACCCCAATTCCAATGAAGTTGGGACGTTGTGTAAAATTTAAATAAAAACAGAATATAACGATTTGCAAATCCTCTTCAACCTATATTCAATTGAATACACCACAAAGACAAGATATTTAATGTTCAAACTGATAAACTTTAATGTTTATGTGCAAATATTTGCTCATTTTGAAATGGATGCCTGCAACACGTTCAAAAAAGCTGGGACAGTGGTATGTTTACCACTGTGTTACATCAGCTTTCCTTCTAACAACACTCAGTAAGTGTTTGGGAACTGAGGACACTCATGAGTGGGTATAAAAAGGAGCATCCCCAAAAGTCTCAGCCATTCACAAGCAAAGATGGGGCGAGGATCACCACTTTCTAAACTGCATGAAAAAATAGTCCAACAGTTTAAGAACATTTCTCAACATTCAATTGCAAGGAATTTAGGCATTCCATCATCTACAGTCCATAATATAATCAGAAAATCCAGAGAATCTGGAGAACGTTCTACACGTAAGTGGTAAGGCCGAAAACCAACACTGAATGCCTGTGACCTTCGATCGCTCAGGCAGCACTGCATTAAAAACCGACATCATTGTGTAAAGGATCTTACTGAGTGGGCTCACGAACACTTCAGAAAACCACTGTCAGTTAACACAGTTCGTCGCTACATCTACAAGTGCAAGTTAAAACTCTACCATGCAAAGCGAAAGCCATACATCAACAACATCCAGAAACGCCGCTACCTTCTCTGGGCCCAAGTTCATTTGAAATGGACAGACGCAAAGTGGAAAAGTGTGCTGTGATCTGATGAGTCCACATTTGTTTTTGGAAATCATGGTCGTGTCCTCTGGACAAAAGAGGAAAAAGACCATTCAGATTGTTACCAGCGCAAAGTTCAAAATCCAGTATCTGTGATGGTATGGGGGTATGTTAGTGCTCATAGCATGGGCAACTTACACATCTGTGATGGCACCATCAATGCTGAAAGGTACATCCAGGTTTTGGAGCAACACATGCAGCCGTCCAAGCAACCTCTTTTTCAGGGATGTCCCTGCTTATTTCAGCAAGACAATGCCAAGCCATATTCTGCACGTGTTATAACAGCGTGGCTTCGTAGTAAAAGATTGCGGGTACTAGACTGGCCTGCCTGCAGTCCAGACCTGTTACCCATTGAAAATGTGTGAGGCATTATGAAGCGCAAAATACGACAACAGAGACTGCCGACTGTTGAACAACTGAAGTCATACATCAAGCAAGAATGGGAAAGAATTCCACCTACAAAGCTTCAACAATTAGTGTCCTCAGTTCCCAAATGCTTATTGAGTGTTGTTAAAAGGAAAGGTGATGTAACACAGTGGTAAACATACCACTGTCCCATCTTTTTTGAAATGTGTTGCAGGCATCGATTTCAAAATGAGCAAATATTTGCACAAAAACAATAAAGCTTATCAGTTTGAACATTAAATATCTTGTCTTTGTAGTGTATTCAATTGAATATAGATTGAAGGTCATTGTATTCTGTTTTTATTTACATTTTACACAACTTCATTGGAACTGGGGTTGTACATGGCCGGCCCATCGAAGCTGGGAGCGTATGAGTGTGGCGCGAATGCTCCCCATCTGAGCTCGCTCGAGAACTTCTGTGTCTGGAACTTTGTCTTGCCATTTGATGTGGAGCAATGTTCTCAAGCATCTCATGTGGAAGGCGTTCAGCTGTCTGGCATGGCGACTGTAGACAGTCCACGTTTCGCTGGCGTACAGTAGTGAAGGAAGTACCATGGCACTGTATACCTTCAGCCTGGTTTGCAGGCTCAGTCCACGTTGCTCCCAGACTCGGTCACGGAGTCTGCCGAAGGCTGCGGTGGCTGTGGTAATCCTGAAGTCCACTTCCTCGTCGATGCTGGCAGAGTGTGACAGGGTACTTCCAAGGTAGACAAACTTGCCAGCCACAGCAAGTTCTCTGCCATGCTCAATGACGCCTTCCGGGATGGTGATATCAGTATTGAATTCAGGTACCGGATTGATGGAAAGCTCTTCAACTTAAAGTACAGGAATACACTGCCCGTGATCTTCTCTTTGCCAACGACTGTACACTGAATGCCAGGACACAGCCGGAGATGCAGGATAGCACGGACTTGTTCTCCTCAGCATGTGAAGACTTCGGCCTCACAATCTCCACCAAGAAGACCGAGGTCTTACACCAGCAACCCACAGGAACCACCTACATAGAGCCAACCATAATGGTCAATGGACAGAGACTTGCTGACTTGCTATATGTACTATTATTATTAAGATAATTATGCAACTGCTGTCTTTTTGCAACAGCATATCATTCGTCTTCATTTCACCCTGTCCTCTGCATCTTCCTGTTTCACCAACCACCTACATGTCCTCCCTCACTACATCCATAAACCTAATCTTTGGCTGAGCTTTTCTGCTCCTGCCTGGTCACTCCATCCTTACTGTCCCTCTACACACATGGTCCCTTGCAGATAATTTCTTTTGTAAGTCTACCTTCCATGACTCTTTCCCTTAAATTCATACTGTGATCAGGTTTATGCCTCTGTAGTTACTGCAGCTCTGGACATCACCGTTGTTCTTAAAAATCTGAAACAGAACACTTATTATTCACTCCTCAGGCTTCCTCCATTTCAAGAACTTATTTAACAATCTAGCTAAAAACAGTACTGCCATCTCTCCTAAACATTTTAATGCCTCCATTGGTATGTCACCTGGATCATCTGCCTTTCCTGCCATCATCCTCTTCATAGCTGTCCTCACTTCATCCTTACTATCTGTTGCACTTCGCGATTTACTCTCTCCATGTCATCCAACCTTTTCTCTGTCTTATTTTCTTCATTCATCTCATTAATCAGTGCCTCCAAATACTCCTTCTACTCACTCTCCTCACCTGTTAGCCTATCACCCTAACCTGCAGCAGATCACTTTCAGCTTGATCCCTTTCTCTGACCAACTGGTACAAGTCCTTTTCTCCTTCCTTAGTTTTCAAGTTCATGTACAGCTCATGATGTGCCCTTTCCTTAGCCTTTGCCACATCTCTTTTCACCTCATGCCACATCTCCTAGTACTACTGTCTAATTTCGTCATCTCTCCAACAATCCCAACTCTTTCTACTTATACTTTCCTGAACATCTTCATTCCACCATAAAGTGTCCTTGTCTTACCACCTTACTAAAATATTTCATCTCTATCCAGTGCCTGTCTCACCTCTTACCGGAATTTCAGTTGACAGTCTTCCTCCTTTAGCTTCCACCATCTGATCTTTTGTTGAGCTCTCATTCTCTTCTTCTTCTTTACCTCTGATGTCATCCAACAAACCACCATCCAATGCCCCCTAGCTTCATTTTCCCCTGCCACCACTTTACACTCTCAGATTTTCTTTTAGCTTGCACCACCTACATAGAATGTAGTCCACCTATGTGCACCTTCTCCAACATGTACACATCACCGTGTTCCTCCTTATTCTTAAAATAACTACCCACAACAGCCAATTCTATCCTTTCTGCAAAATCTACGGCCATCTGCCCTTCCACATTGCCCTCCTTGATACCATATCTCCCCATTACTTCCTCATCACTTCTGTTCCCTTTATCAGCATGCCCATAGAAGTCCACTTCAATCACCACTCTTTCATCTTTGGGTACACTCTCTATCTCAACTAACTCCAGAAATCATATTCTCCTTCATCCCACAACCTACCTGTGGAGCATATACTCTTGTGACATTCATCATCACCTCTTCAATCACTCTAATCATCCTGTCAGACACTCGCTTAACCTCCAACAGATTCATATACTCTTATACTCCTTTAGACTGACCCAACACCATTTCTCCTCCTAGCCACACCATGATACAACAAGTCGAACCTACCTCTGATGCTCCTGGTCTTACTTCCCTTCAGCTTGGTCTCTTAAACAGACAATATAGCTACCTTTCTCCTCTCCATCACATCAGCTAACTCTCTGCCTTTACCGGTCATAATGACAACATTCAAAATCCCAAGTCTCACTCCCACACACTTCTTTCTTTCTCTCACTTTGCCTCCAAATATGCACCCCCGTTCTTCTTCTTCACCCAACAGTAGTCCAGTTTCCACCAGCACCCTGCTGGGCAATAGCACCAGTGGCGGTGGTTGGTTACCTGGACCGCAACCGATCCAGTATGGAAATTCTATTTGTGATCTGCATGTTTGGTTTGGCAGAATCTATGCAGGATGTCCTTCCTGACACAACCCTGCAAATTTATTTGGGCATGGAATGAGCACTCCAAATGCAATGGCTTGTGCCCCCAATGTTGCTGAGATTTGAGAAAATTTACAGTACTTTTTTGACCTTGTCCTAAGACATGACTCCATTCAGCCTCAAACTTTCTTTGCACATAAACTCTATGGATATTCAAGGATTTAAGTTACTGAAATTAGCTTGATGGGTCAAAAATTGCCCAAAGTGTAAAGGAAAAACTACTGCAGATAGCAGTCAAAACAGGAAGTCTTGCATATCTTCGTAACATTAATTCCGATAAACATGTGACTATAACAAGAAGCCTCAAGCAGGCCAAATTCAGTGGAGTGTTTGTTTGTCTGTGTGTTTGTTTGTGAGCAACCTGGAGCCCACAATTTGTCATATACTATTATCAAATTTTTACTGAAGATTCATATCCCGATAGGCAGGAACTGATAAAATTTTCAAGGTCATAGGGCAAACTCAGGAAAAATCTCAGAAAATTCATAACTCTGTCAAAAAAGATCACATTTTTTTCATATTTCAGCATTATGTAGGATGGTGTCCTTTATCAACTGACAAAGTTTGATCCAGATTGTATCAAGATTACAGATTTTGTGGCCATTTAAATGTAACATTGAAAACCTCATTTAATTTATATTTTACATTATATTTTAATCAAACAGCAGCTGGTCTGCTCTGTGTCAGCCTGATCCCGTCAGATCTCAGAAGCTAAGCAGTGCGGCATCTGGTTAGGACTTGGATGGGAGACCTCTTTGGAACACCAGCAGCTGTGTGTGTTTCTCCAAGTAACACTGGAGTTGTATCAGGAAGGGCACCCGGCGCAAAACTTGTGCCAAATACCAGTGCGGATCTGGCTGTATCCGCTGTGGCAACCCCGAACAAAAACGGGAGCAGCCGAAAGGACAACAACAACATTATATTTTAATCAAACATGCCCCAATCACTCTAATATTTGAAAGTGAGGTGCAGACTGGCACTCACTATCGCCTGACAAAGTTTGATCCAGATCTGATCCAGAATGTAGCTTTTGTGGACATTTTAATTTAATATTGAAAAGCCCATTTGGTGTACATTTTGCTTTATATCTCAATCAAAAGTACTTCAGCCACTCTCATTTTTCTGTTATGGATTTATTTAAACCAACAAATTTGGATGGGGGTTCCAATTCTATGCCTGTTTGTCTGCCTTCCTATTATCAGTTGGAAGCAAAGTGCCAAAAAGCAATGAGAAATTGTGCATAGCAGAGATAACCAGTGTTCTGTGAAAATGATCTGAAAAAGAATTCAAAAACTGAAAAAGTTGAAGAAAAAAAAAAACAGCCTAGACTGGCGTAGATGGCCCCTCTCAGAATACATAGGGGTCCTTTTGATTCTTCTCATAATGTTGCTGGCAGGTTTTAATAATTTTGAAATATGTAGCATCCGTACACAATAACAGCTTATGAAGAGGGCTATCATCACATCTATGTGTTAATTACTTTGTTCAAAGTTATTATATTATTTCTGACAATAAATTTGGTAGAAAATAAAACTGTACCACTGGGATAGCTCCCTCATGACCCTTAACTGGAGTAAGCGAGTCTAGAAAATGAATGAAAGAATGAATGAATAAATCAGGAGTTAATGAAATGTTGATGAGTTATATAAGTGTTAAACTTCATGGATTAAAAAAAACATTAGCAGGGATAATATACCTCATATTCAAACAGTTACAGTAACAAAATATATATTAGTGTTTTTTTATATCCATATACGTACCGTAGTGTTCAGAATAACAGTAGTGCTATGTGACTAAAAAGATTAATCCAGGTTTTGAGTATATTTCTTATTGTTACATGGGAAACAAGGTACCAGTAGATTCAGCAGATTCTCACAAATCCAACAAGACCAAGCATTCATGATATGCACACTCTTAAGGCTATGAAATTGGGCTATTAGTAAAAAAAAAAAAAAAAAAAAAAAAGTAGAAAAGGGGGTGTTCACAATAATAGTAGTGTGACATTCAGTTAGAGAGTCTGTCAATTTTGTGCAACAAACAGGTGTGAATCAGGTGTCCCCTATTTAAGGATGAAGCCAGCACCTGTTGAACATGCTTTTCTCTTTGAAAGCCTGAGGAAAATGGGACATTCAAGACATTGTTCAGAAGAACAGCGTAGTTTGATTGAAAAAGTTGACTGGAGAGGGGAAAACAGAGATGCGTGAAAGAAAACGGAAAACAACCATCAAAATGGATAGAAGAAAAACCAGAATGGCAAAGGCTCACCCACTGATCAGCTCCAGGATGATCAAAGACAGTCTGGAGTTACCGTGCTGTGACAGTCAGAAAACGCCTGTGTGAAGCTAATTTATTTGCAAGAATCCCCCGCAAAGTCCCTCTGTTAAATAAAAGATGTGCAGAAGAGGTTACAATTTGCCAAAGAACACATCAACTGGCCTAAAGAGAAATGGAGGAATATTTTTGGACTGATGACAGTAAAACTGTTCTTTTTGGGTCCAAGGGCCGCAGACAGTTTGTGAGACGACCCCCAAACTCTGAATTCAAGCCACAGTGAAGACAGTGAAGACAGTGAAGACAGTGAAGCATGGTGGTGCAAGCATCATGATATGGGCATGTTTCTCCTACTATGGTGTTGGGCCTATATATCGCATACCAGGTATCATGGATCAGTTTGGATATGTCAAAATACTTGAAGAGGTCATGTTGCCTTATGCTGAAGAGGACATGCCCTTGAAATAGGTGTTTCAACAAGACAATGACCCCAAGCACATTAGTAAACGAGCAAAATCTTGGTTCCAAACCAACAAAATGAATGCCTTGCAGATGTGAAGAAATCATGAAAAACTGTGGTTATACAACTAAATACTAGTTTAGTGATTCACAGGATTGCTAAAAAAGCAGTTTGAACATAATAGTTTTGAGTTTGCAGCATCAACAGCAGATTCTACTATTATTGTGAACACCCCCTTTTCTACTTTTTTTTTTTTTTTTTTTTACTAATAGCCCAATTTCATAGCCTTAAGAGTGTGCATATCATGAATGCTTTGTCTTGTTGGATTTGTGAGAATCTACTGGTACCTTGTTTCCCATGTAACAATAAGAAATATACTCAAAACCTGGATTAATCTTTTTAGTCACATACCACTACTATTATTCTGAACACTACTGTATAAACATAGATGCCTGGAATAGGTTTATGTGATTATATTACTGAAATTCCTTTTGATATGTGCCACCGCTGTTCATATGTACCTTGTCCAATGAAATACATCTCAATTTTCAAAATCTAGCCAAAAACCCATGTCCTCTTGTGCTCTAATATTTTAGGATTAGAAAATGGACATACTGACCAGCAAGAAAATGTTGTATTCACATGCATACTATACTACATTCTAAAACATAGCCTGTGTGTTTCATAAATGGACATCTGATTGCGGAAAAATGCAAATGCTGAATTAAACTGAATTACAAGTAACAGTGGTCTTACTGGCCACCTGAACCCTATGACTAGCAACGAGGCTTGATAAATTACATACAAACAAAAGGCCTACCTTACAGGTGAATTGAACACGCACAGACATGTCCTACTGAGCAAACATTCTTTTAAAGGTATATAAAAGAATAACTGCAAATTAACATGTTAAAATGTGCTAATATAGCCCTAAATAAGAGAAGTAAGTCATTGCTGGTGCTTATCTCCGGCTTCTGTAGGGTGAAGTGGAAAAGAGTCTACAACTCCCCCTGAACATGAAGCCAGCCAAATGTAGTACCTATTTACACACGGGTGCAGATTAAGCTTCTTGCTAAAGGACACAGAGAGGCAGCATGAGTGGAATTTGAACCAAGGTATCTACAAACCAGCTCCTTACCCACTGAGCTACCTGCTCTAGCACAAAGTAGGTTTGCCCAAAATTTCAACAGCAAAATATATAGTAGTGTAACAGAAGTTAACTGACTCACTGATTAATCCTATTCTTGTCCTACTAATGGTGGAGATTAAAATTCATGATCTAAATCTCCCCAAACATAATCACTTGTTCTTACTCCTGACACCTACCTTTCCATGAAGATTCATGCAAATCCAATTAGAAATTTTGGAGTTATCATGGTAACAATCAGACAACATGGGACCAAAAAAACAACCTCCTTGACAGACAAAACTAATGCAGCAGAACATAAAATAGTGATGGAAAACTAAATTTTAAGTGGCACAATAATAATATAGTGTTCATACTGTACATGTTATAAAATCTCAGGTATTGACACGTGAGAAGAAGCAGAGTTCATATGTAATGACAGCCATTAATTCAACTGTGCGTGGGATCCACTGATACTTGAACTGTAAACTGCTTTCTCCATATGTGTATTTCTGATGTTTATATTGTGCTCACACCTTTTGTGAGTATATGTAATGTTTGTTTGTGGTTTTGTGTACATTTATGTGTTTAGGAGAGTTCAACCCTTATGATGGTCTGTACCATATCTAAGGTACTGCGTCAAAAGCATGGAGGGTTGAGGTCAACATAGTGGAAGCTTGTACTCTGGCAGAGGATTCAACAAAGCGCACACAAATTCTCTCATAAATGCCTGAAACAAAACTGAAATGGCAGCTTGACAAAAAATGTTCACTGATGTGCATACTGCAAAGTTGATCATTTTAAGGGCAACAACTGGATCATAATCCGTCTTCTCGCATGATATCTGTGCTGTGCTTGGGTGAGGAAAGGCGCCGAGGGGGCATCTGTACAGTTGTGGAGGAAGGTATCAAGGGAGGAATGGTAGACATAAAACTTCCTTTACTCTACAACACCTGGATATATATGGTTTCTTTTCATTCGCTCTGCAGCTCCACTCACTCCTAGTAAAAACTAGCTCTCAACACCAGCACTCTGTGACCTCACGATGGCCCTGCAAACATGAAAGGCCTTTTATCTGTTCCAGGTGTCGGCTGACTCATGCTGTGAGAGAGAGGGGAGGTGTGTCCGAGAGTCCGAAAGTGAGCGAGATACAGATGTTTATGTGCATGAGCAGGTTTGGGAGCCACAAAGCAATCACATAAAGTAAAACAGGAGGGCAATGCAAATGCTTTTTAACATGTGAAAGCAATAGGATAGCCTTCTATAAGAGGCTTCTTTAGGCCGAGTATCAAATATCCGCATATACACAAGCTGGTTTTTCCACACCTGGCATCACGATGTGTCTTCTGTGGATGTTTAAGTGTAAGTTACCACTTACAATTTTTTTTTTACAATTTTGCTTCTTGCAAAGCTCACATTTGAGCTTTTTGTTTTTGCCACAAAAGAAACCAACAGCATAAAATATTAGAAAAGAGCAACAGTTCGTGTGTCATTTGAAAAAAATGGGGCTGTCATATTCAGGGTCTGGACTTCTACATGTCAGTGCATTTGCAACATTAGGTGGTGCAAAATAACTGCAAAAAGATTGTGCCCCACACAAATGAAGTGACCTACCCCTTCATGTCCCTGTGAATGTTAATCACTGCATGCACTGCCAGCTTGTTGTTAGCTGTTTATTGGTCATAGAAAGAAGACCCACTGGCAGTTTTTATGAAATTGCTGGGATGAAACATGAGCTTTTATGTAAGGAAAAAACCCTATATATACACATGGGGTTACTGAGGAGACATTATAATACAAGGGTGATTCTTAGACTATAGGCACTTATTATGTCCTTTGAGCATATTGTATGAAAAACAGAAAAAGGGAAATTTCACACTTTTATAGTTATCTTTACAAGGAAAGTGTATTAAGAAATTTGTTCTAGTAGTCTATGATGACCTTTTCACCTTTTTTTCAGCATCATTATATGCAAATATTGCCGTTTTGTGCTTGTCCCACACCCAGACTTTTGATCTTCAATGATAAAAATGAATGGTAAAGAAAATATCTCTGAATAAAATATCAGTAAAATAATCAAAACATAATTGGGGTATTCAATGTCATACAACTGTTATGATTTTTTTAAACAAAATGTAGTTGTCCCACACTATTGCCGTAATTTCTACCACAACACTGTAATGTCCCTAAACAGTTTGTATGAAAGATTGTTTGGGTAGTTTCTATGGAGATAAACAGTGACATCAGAGCACATGTATATAGTGCCAAATCACAACAAACAGTTGCCCCAAGGCGCTTTATATTGTAAGGCAATGGTGTGGTGGAAATTACATTTACAAGGCCAATAGTGCCCGTAGTTAAAGAATCACCCACAAACGCTAAGGTTATGGTGAGAAATATAGCAGAGTCATCAAACAACTCTCTAGGAACCATGAAATACAGTGTAGCAGAGTACAATGTTAGAGGATGGTAAGCCAAAAACAAAAAAAAAAGTCTTACAAATGTTCACAGTCACAAAAGCTTACAGTGGATCTATGAACTGGCCATGTACAAGAAATTGACAGGCGGGTGTGTAGTACATGGTTGAAACAGAAATGAGAGTTAATTGCTGATAAATTGTACTTTAATTACCATTATTTTCAAACAGAAGAATTTTCTTTATTAAAAAGACTTGAACTTAACCAAGTCTTTCTTGTTTCTTTTTTTTTCTTCAAAAATAGGTATATCACACAATGCTAAAATACCCTTGGCCGTAAGAGCATAAAAACAGGAAACAGAATGTGACCTTTTAACCTCTTAAATTGGGTCAAGGTTTGCCATCTTTGAACTTGTCCAAGGTCTGTGACCCAAGAATGCTCCCTGTAAATTTGAAGACCCTGGCAGTAATACGACTGGACTTATGCTGAGCACAGACAGACAGACGAATGGATGCAAAGACTTTGCAATACTCAATGGCCATATTTTGGCCTCAGGTAAAAAGGGAATCATCTTATAATCAGGGATGTGGAAGATGTTTTCCATACACTACATACAGTTCAGGATTTACTCACACATTTTTGAGCAGTTCTGAATGTAATTTCTGATTGTTGTATGTGCAGTACATGCTTTGGACACCAGAAAACTGAATTTAGTCATGTTACGTACGAACAGATCACACGAGAAGTTTTGCATGGTGGCACATTCAGTATAAAGCCAGAGCCTTATAAATATCCCAAATTTCCATCACAAACGTAGATGTGATCTTTATGGACATGATAATCTAATCTGTAATTGCTGTAAAAGAGGTTTTCTTATTCACAAACTTCAAAGACCTTTCATCCACCTGGTGCAAAGCAGCACATACACTGTAGGCCAGTTGTCATTCCTAGTAGTGCTGCACATTGAATGTCATTTTCATCATCACTGTGATATGAACATGTTCAATGGGGGATTTTCACATTGAGGCACGCCTCACAGTTTGAAAACCGCTGCTGTAGCCATGCACCATAGATCTGCAAGACGCAGAAGAGTCTCACTGTGTTAACAAAATCAGTCAGTTTCACAAATCAGCTTCGTGCTAACTGATTTGATCATTGTGACATCCCCTGGTTTGTGCAGCAGTCCCGGTAGGAGGACGTGAAGTTTGTTGTGCCTATGTTGTTTTATCAATACTGCAACCTCTATCTAAATGATGGACACATCGACATGGTGTATCCATACAACCGACCACGGAAACATTTCACCAACAAACCTGACGGTTGTCATTTTCTTTTCATTTGTATCCCACTATAATATCCAAAGTATTTGCATTAATGTGATGCAAACCAGCATTTAATCCCAAACCCAATCCTACCCTGGATATTTAGTCTATCAAATTCTAAAATGATTGAGCCAACAAGCAATGCACAAACATGAGCAAACCAATAAGTTGTATTGAGAAATCTACTGGAAGAAGTCCTTTCTTGGTACAAAAAGAAAAGCTCTTAGGGGTTATGATTACACATGGAAGCGATCACACAACTAAATCAATATATTATGTCTTACCCAATGTATCAGCATAGTTTTACTGCTGCGTTGAGACTTTTGCAACATGTATGTGTACATGCACACTGCTGCTGAGCAATGTGCTTCACAGAAGTGACCCCCCACCCCACCACCCACCCCCTCGTCCCTCTGTCTGTCTGGTTTCAAGTTAAACTTGACCCCTCACACTTGATCTTTTGGGGCTTGTCTCAGTGCCGGTTGAGCTGAGACAGGCAAGGGCACAGCTGTGAGGGAGGGTCCAGGGCAGCATAGACTCCCCTCTGACAAAGGGAGAAATTCAATTGGAGCATATTAGTGTCCGAGTAGTTGAGTATCACTCATTCTGGCTAATTGGAAACATCTTTTCTTCTGTGCTGGAGGCACCTTCCATTAACCTCTAACAACAGCGGGAGGGCCGGGGTTGGTGGGTCACGCAGAAGAGAACTTCAACTTTCGCAGGCACCTCTCCACCCTGCTCTATTTTTTAAACGCCGATACATATTGTGCTAGTCATTATTTTCAATGTTTCTGTCCCGCACTGTCAAACGCCTTGCAGGTTTGATGTATGAACAGTGGTCCATCACTTACATTGTTCCCCAGGATGACCAATGAGTGCGTGGTCCCCTGCAGTGGGTCAGACAAAGACAGATAGATGGTCCTGGCTCAGGCCATAGGCACCGAGGGACACTTCTCAGGACAGCTTACAAATAGGACTGAGAGGGAAAGGATGAAGCCGAATAAAAGCTGATACTCCACAGAGCTGCTCAGCCTATAACTGTCACCTCTGCAGATTGAACAGCCATCCTAAATGAAGATAAACTATCGATCCGCACAGTAATATCTGCTGTTTGGGACGCAGCATTGCCAGCGAAAATAGTCACTTGCTATTTAAATACTGATATCTATAGTGACATGTCGACTTTGCAAACACAAAAAAGAAACGCTTTAAAAAAAATCCAACTTGTGTCTGTGCGCCGATTTATAACAAATTAAAAACAAGGGGAAAATCATACTGAAATTGGGTCTTGTCTCTCTGTAACAACCCTCCACCTCCACCCCTCTAACCCGCGCCATCCCCAATGTCTCTTTTCTCCACAATCAGTGTCAGAAGAAGCGGCGAGGAACGGTTTGTGAGAAACACTTATCTAGCACAGCGGCAGAGCCCTGTTCCTACACCCTTTATCTCACCAGGAGATGGAATTCAATATACAAAAACCCCATCATGCAGCAGCATCACGCCTGTGCTGGGGATAAGGGCAGGGTTTTCCAGGTAATTGGTTGGTGGTGGACGAACACAAGGTTTGAGACTACCCGCGGAGGAGTGGAGATTACAGGAAGGGGTGGAGGGACTGGGTAACTGGGAGTCAGTGGGAGAGGGGGATGAGGGGGAGCGATTCTTGACAATCTCTCTCCGCATCCCCCTTCTCCTCCATCCACGCATCCCTACCCCGCCTGCACATGTAATCTGCAGCCTCACAAATGTACGTGCGCTTGTGTGTTGGTGCATGCGCTTCGCTTCCAGCAGGAATAACAAAGCATGTCAAGTTTGTTTGTATAGCCCGTACATCACGCTGCAACCCCCAAACCCCCGCTGCCAAAACGGGAAAAATGACAATACTTTGTTTCGATTATGCAAGTTTGTATTCTGTATCCCGCTGGGCACATTAATTAAGAAAATCCCTCACATCCAGGACATTTAAATTAAAATTAAACTTGATAACGTCATGACAAGAAGCTGAGAGTATCATTAGAGAGCAAAAAAAAAAAAGAATTTCTCTGCTTTGAGATAATGTGAAAAGTGATTGCAACGTGATGATCCTGAAACACGCAGCCACAACGCTCTGTGTGTGTGTGTGTGTGTGTGTGTGTGTGTGTGTGTGTGTGTGTGTGTGTGTGTGTGTGTGTGTGTGTGTGTGTGTGTGTGTGTGTGTGAGTGAGGGGGAAGAGGGGGGCGGCACACAGGAAATCCACTGGCACGCCATTTCCCGTTTTCCAGCGAGCCGAGATAACGGAAGAGGGTGAGATAAAGAGGAGAAAGAGAAAGAAAAAGTCATTTCTCTGATTTATTTATGATGCAATGAAGGTATGCTGAATGCATCAGAACATGCAGCAGTGGTCATGCTGTCAGGGAAGATGAAGTGTCTTCATAGTCGAGTGAGCAAGCAAGCAAGGAAAAGAAAGAGGGGGAGAGAAAGAGAGAGAAAATTGGAGTGAAAGAGAAAAAGGTGGCTATGCTGCAGAAGGGTGTTAACCATCTCATCTCTACCGCACCACCGCACTCGCCACAAAATGGCTACTTCGTTCCTTCTGACGGCCGCCGCCGGGAGGGGGGACATGTGTACCTCTGCTATCTCATCTCCCACCTCTGTATCCTGTTCTTCACCTTCAACTACTCCTCATATTTATGGTCTCCTTTCAAGCACCACGCTGCCTTTTACTTGAAAATTTTAGCCCAAACTATAAAAAAATAAAATAAAATCACAAAATTTACATTATAATTTGTCAATATGGCTGCTGAGCATTTTTATGGAAAGAACAAAGCAAACAAAGACCAAACCTTAGACGTTCAGAAGTCGTATTAAAATTTTGCATCATGTGTTAACTTGCAGAATGATTGCAGAGAAAACATGTGACCTGCACTTAGTCAAAATACAATATAATATTAGTGGGTTTTGCATAAATGCATGCAGACCTACAAGCAAAAACCTAAAGCAGATCTGATTTAGGACACAGTAGTTATAGGGAAAATGCCACTGCCTTAAAAGACAGGACACAGGCTCATGTCCAGCACAACATCCCCCTCTGCAGGCAAACACAACACAATCACTTTTCACAGAATCCCCCTTCACCAACTAAGATGGAGCCACAAAGGCCATTTCCTGCATTTCTTCCCACATATTCATTGTTTTCTGTTTGCATTTAAAATCACTTTGGAAAATGCACCTTAAAGAAAGAGCAATGTTGCTCAAGTAACAACAGTAAAGCCAGCAACTCATATTGTCAAGAAGTGTGGATGTGTGCACATGCAGCAACTCTGTGTGCACAGTTCTTACGTACTCTGCATCTAAAATAACAATGAATAGCAAGTAAAGCATAAAGTGAAATGATTCATTCGTTCCACAGCTTCATCTTTGTCTGTCCGTGATTATATGAAAAATTCAGCTGAAATCATCCTTGCTATAATAGGCCCAACAAAGACTTCAGCAGAATATATCCTGATGATTTCAGTTCATTTTACGGGTCACAAAATCAGAATAGTCAGAAGGCTGCATTTGCTTTCTGATATTACCGGCACTCCATACTTTAAGTATAAATGCACTTTCATATTTACAGACCTGTGACCTCATGTACACAGATCTGCGTGGTTTTCCTACTAAAACATGGCATACGCCAAAACCCTGAATCTGGCGTAAGCACAAAATATTTAGACGTATGTGTGCGCAGGCATGAATTCACGCACGTTCCATTTGTACATCCCATTGAACGTGGAATCAAACTCCTCCCAGGCCACGCCCCATTTAAATATGCAATTTCATGTAAATAGGTCCTTGGAACAGGGATTTCACATGACATCACATCGGACAACATGAACACAGGAAAGGAATTATGCTATAGATGACTGGAAATTATGTGGAGACACAAAGGGACAGTTTATTCAGTGTGTTGTTAAACGGATTAATCATGAAACTGGAAAAGTATTTGTGGGACCTTCAGAGCGTGAGTGTGTGAGGCTGCAGACACATGCAGAAGAGCGTGCACGGGTGATTCTTAGACTACAGGCACTTATTATGTCCTTTGATCATATTGTATGTAAAACAGAAAAAAGGGGAAATTTCACACTTTTATAGTTATCTTTACAATGAAAGTGTGTTAAGAAATTTGTTCTAGTAGTCTATGATGACTTTTTCACCTTTTTTCAGCATCATTATATGCAAATATTGCTGTTTTGTGCTTGTCCCACACCCAGACTTTTGATCTTCAATGATAAAAATGAATGGTAAAGAAACGTTTTTTCTAATGTTTTAAAATATCTCTGAATAAAATATCAGTAAAATAATCAAAACATAATTGGGGTATTCAATGTCATACAACTGTTGTGATTTTTTTAAACAAAATGTAGTTGTCCCACACTATTGCCGTAATTTCCACCACAACACTGTAATGTCCCTAAACAGTTTGTATGAAAGATTGTTTGGGTAGTTTCTATGGAGATAAACAGTGACATCAGAGCACATGTATATAGCGCCAAATCACAACAAACAGTTGCCCAAAGGCGCTTTATATTGTAAGGCAATGGTGTGGTGGAAATTACATTTACAAGGCCAATAGTGCCCGTAGTTAAAGAATCACCCGCACACACTCTCATAAAAAAGGTGAGGCGCGCCTCTGCTGACAGTATGACATTCACAATTTATACGCATTGACAAATACGGAACACAAGAAGCCTGTAATGCTGCGTTTACACATAGGCAGGACACATTATGAATGTTATATTTGCATCATTCTTGGCACATTCCTGACATTCTTAACGACACTTAACCCATCTGAATCGGTTTCTTAATAATGCGTGTTGGTGCGTGATATTCGTGATTTTTGTGGAGCATGTTTTTGGCTGTCAAAAAAAAAAATCTTCCACGAATGTCATGCATTACACTCATTTTACCTCATGTCGTGGAGGTCACAACTGAGCGTGTTGATCCGTCTTGATGAAGGTGGTGATCCTTAATAGAGTGTGACAGCATTCTTCTCTGACGTGCGCACAATGCAACCCTGCTGCACTGCATTCGGTTTCATTGCTGCAGTATACTGAAGGACAGTGACACCAAGTCGGCTAACAGTTTTGTTCCAATGCTCCTCAGCGTGCTCCTGCAGGTGTGTCACCTGCTGCTGCTGCTGCTGTGCCTGATGTTTGGCACAGAGCCCAACTAAGCATGCAGTCACAAAGTGCTTCTGCTGTGGATTTTGAGGAGCAAACTGGAGTGATCTGAACTGTTCAGCAGCTGATGGATGAATATGAGTGTGTGTGTGTGTGTGTGTGTGTGTGTGTGTGTGTGTGTGTGTGTGTGTGTGTGTGTGTGTGTGTGGAGACAATTCGCCTCATTCACAATGTGACGGAACGTAGCAATGAATCTACAGAGGGCCACGGAGCAGGTGATTAGAGACCCTGCAAGGCTTATGACAAATGTGGGTGTGGAATCCATTAGCTTAGCGGGGAATTTAGTGCAGAAAATCCACTATGGTGACAGTGCAGTTTATTTGCCAGAAACCAAATAAAATTTTCATCTACTGATGCATTTTCAACATCTCCTGGAAGAACAAATCTCAAAATTAGTGCATATTTAAATGATCCTCGATTCAACCTTTCATTTGAACCGTCAATGATGATGTTGAAATAACAGAATATGATGTGGAAGTAGGACCTGGAATGATTTTCCTTTTAATTGTAAACCAAATTATGCATTAACTCAGAACAATTAAACTACATGAAATTCATGAAGACTGAAAAGACTGTTAAACCATGTCTAAAACCACAGCTAAAGATTGTAGAATATTTAAAAACAATCAGGGTAAAATATCAATAACATACCTAATAATAAAAAGCCACACATTCTTGTGTAAATTCCTGTAAATCCACTCAAAGCCACAATGTCTTTTTCCCATGAAAAAAAGTCTACATTAATAAAAACTAATTTACATTGTTGTGTAAATTCATGTAGACTAAATTCATTCAAAGCCACAATGTCTTTTTTTTCCAATCAAAGAAAGTCAAGATTAATGAAAGAAAAAAAAGGCACATAATCTTTTCTGAAATCCTGTTTGAACAGCACAATGTTTATTTTCCAGAGAGAGAAAAAAATTCTTACCAGTTCGCTTTTCCCGTTTATCTTTCAGGTGTGTTGATGAAGCCAGCAACAATTCCACGGATTCTTGGCCTTATCAGACTTTTTCAAACCGTCTTTCTCGCCATCTTCACTCTGTCTGATGTCGCTCCGTGACACAAACATGCTGCAAAATTCTTCTTTTAAAAACTTGAAAGTTCTAAAAGTTTGCGATCTCCACATGCTACGTTTAGCTAGCTTCGCACAGGAGCCACACAGCGTCACCGCAGCAACCAACCAGTCCTGCTTTATGACAACTGTCGTAACAGCCACGTTGTGAGTGGCATTTATTTTCCTCAAAACTCCGCGGATCAGAGGAAACTGATTTGTATCTGTAACACACAGATCAGTGTCCGCGGACTTATAAAACTTGCATGATGTCGTAAAAAAGAGAATACTTTGCGATAAGCATTTTAAAAACTCAGTAACGATCACAATTAAAGAGTACAACAGTGACACTCCCGCACCCCTCCCCATGATGAAATCCGCGGATCCGCGGAGTTTTCACAGCCCTGTATATGCTACTCTGGAACCACCCCTAAACCCAAACAGTTCAACTGTCAACCCCACTGAGGTCCTTAGACTGGGTCTCATTAACATAAGATCACTGTCCTCAAAATCATTGTTGATCAATGATCTAATTATTGATCATCACTTAGATATGATTGGGCTATGTGAAACCTGGCTTAAACCTACAGCTGTCCTCCCCTTAAATGAGGCCTGCCCACCAGCATATACATTTAGTCACGTCCCTTGTGATGCGAAGCAAGGCGGGGGTGTTGCTCTTATTTATAAATCTAGGTTTAGCTTATTAGCTGTTGGGGGTTACAAATATCACTCGTTTGAGCATCTGATTCTCCACTCTGCTCAGGATATTACACATTGCCAAGGTCAGTAGAATAAAAATCAGTCGTATTACTTTGTTACTGTATATAGGCCTCCTGGCCCATATTCTGAATTCTTAGATGAATTTGGTGCGTTCATCTCTAACTTGTCAACTAGTGTAGATAACACTCTGATCATTGATGACTTTAACATTCATATAAATAAGCCTTCTGATCCCCTCTGCAAATCATTTATGGAAATTGTGGATGCATTAGGATTTCGGCAATGCATTCGGGATTCGACACACATTAGTGGAAATACCCTGGATTTGGTTCTCGCATGTGGTATTGCTGTCACGAATATTGACATCACGCCTCTTACATCAGTGGTGCCTGATCACTCACTTATTAAGTTTACAGTTTCGCTGCCGTGTTTAGTGGAACAACAACCTTATATATCATTACCGCGATGCATCAACTCCTCAACTAAGACTGAACTCGAAGCTAGACTGCCTGATGTCTTAGCTTCACATTTGACAAATACCCAGTCAGTAGATAGACTTGTGGATAGTTTAAACTCAGTGCTCAAAACTACACTCGACATGATTGCACCACCTGTGTTAAAGCCGCGCTCCCCCAAATCATAGTCACCTTGGTTCAATGATTATCTGCGTGACCTCAAGCATAAAGCAAGAGGTCTAGAACGGAAATGGCATCGTTCAAAATTAGAAGTATTTCACCTTGTTATGCAGATGCTATCTTAGACTATAAGCATGCATTATTGGCTACAAAGCGGACTTACTACTCTGATTTGATCAACAAAAACAAGCATAACTCAAAGTTCTTGTTCGACACGGTGGCAACACTTTTGCATGGACAACCACCTGTAGTTCGCTCTCCTTTCACAGCACAAGATTTCCTGGATTACTTTGGGAAGAAAATAGAAGACATCAGGTTAAACATATCCCGGCATGCCTTAATCCAGCCACTACACCCTGCTATTGATGTGGGCGCCACTACTGAGGTATTACCTAGATTTACAGAATTTGATAGTATCTCACTAGGCATGCTGACAAAACTCCGACAAAAATGCACAACCTGTTTATTTGATCCTACACCAACAAAACTGTTTAAGAACCTGTGGCCCACTCTTGGGCTGACTGTGCTGGAAATTATTAATCTTTCTTTAACTTCTGGATCTGTTCCTCCATCCATCCATCCATTTTCTTCTGCTTTATCCGGAGTCGGGTCGCGGGGGCAGCAGCTCAAGCAAAGCCGCCCAGACCTCCCGATCCACACACACCCAAGGCGTTCCCAAGCCAACCGAGAGATGTAATCCTTCCAGCGTGTCCTGGGTCTTCCTCGGGGCCTCCTCCCAATGGGACGTGCCCGGAACACCTCTCCAGTGAGGCGTCCAGGGGGCATCCGGAAAAGATGCCCGAGCCACCTCAACTGACTCCTTTCGACGTGGAGGAGCAGCGGCTCGACTCCGAGCTCCTCCCGAGTGACCGAGCTCCTCACCCTATCTCTAAGGGAGCGCCCAGCCGCCCTGCGGAGGAAACTCATCTCGGCCGCTTGTACCCGCGATCTCGTTCTTTCGGTCATGAGCCAAATCTCAAGACCATAGGTGAGGATCGGAACGTAGATCGATCGGTAAATCGAGAGCTTTGCCCCCCTACTCAGCTCTCTCTTCACCACGATGGTCCGATACAGCGACCGCATCACTGCAGATGCTGCACCGATCTGTCTATCGATCTCATGCTCCATCCGTCCCTCACTTGTGAACGAGATACTTAAACTCCTCCACTTGAGGCAAGGACACTCCACCGACCTGAAGAGGGCAAAGCACCTTTTTCCAGTCGAGAACCATGGCCTCGGATTTGGAGGTGCCGATCTTCATCCCGGACGCCTCACACTCGGCTGCAAACCGCCCCAGTGCACGCTGAAGGTCCTGATTTGACGAAGCCAACAGAACCACATCGTCCGCAAACAGCAGAGACGAGATTCTGTGGTTCCCAAACCAGACCCCCTCTACACCCTGGCTGCGCCTAGAAATTCTGTCCATAAAAATAATGAACAGAACCGGTGACAAAGGGCAGCCCTGGTGGAGGCCAACGTGCACTGGAAACAGGTTTGACTTACTACCGGCAATGCGAACCAAGCTCCTGCTGCGGTCGTACAGGGACCAGATAGCCCTTAGCAAAGGACCCCGTACTCCCGGAGCACTCCCCAGAGGGTGCCCCGAGGGACACGGTCGAACGCCTTCTCCAGATCCACAAAACACACGTGGACTGGTTGGGCGAACTCCCATGAACCCTCGAGCACCTGATGGAGCGTGTAGAGCTGGTCCAGTGTGCTGCGACCAGGACGAAAACCACACTGCTCCTCCTGAATCCGAGGTTCGACCATCGGTCGAATTCTCCTCTCCAGTACTCTGGAATAGACCTTACCGGGGAGGCTGAGGAGTGTGATCCCCCTATAGTTGGAACACACCCTCCGGTCCCCTTTCTTAAACAGAGGGACCACCACCCCGGTCTGCCAATCCAGAGGCACTGTCCCCGATTGCCACGCGATGTTGCAGAGGCGTGTCAGCCAAGACAGTCCCACAACATCTAGAGACTTAAGGTACTCAGGACGGATTTCATCCACCCCAGGAGCCTTGCCACCGAGGAGCTTTCTAACCACCTCGGTGACTTCTGCCTGGGTAATGGATGAGTCCGCCTCTGGGTCCACAGTCTCTGCTTCCTCTTTGGAAGACGTGACGATGGGATTGAGGAGATCCTCGAAGTACTCCTTCCACCGCCCAACAACATCCCCAGTCAGGGTCAACAGCTTCCCACCCGCACCGTAAACAGTGCCGGTGGAGAGCTACTTCCGCCTCCTGAGGCGTCGGACGGTTTGCCAGAATCTCTTCGAGGCCGACCGACAGTCCTCCTCCATAGCCTCCCCGAACTCCTCCCAGACCAGAGATTTGCCTCTGCGACCACACGCGCTGCGGCACGCTTGGCCTGCCGGTACCTGTCAGCTGCCTCTGGGGTCCCACCTACCAACAAAGATAAGTAGGACTCCTTCTTCAGCTTGACGGCATCCCTTACTTCCGGTGTCCACCACCGGGTTCGGGGATTGCCGCCGCGACAGGCACCAGAGACCTTGCGACCACAGCTACGAGCGGCCGCATCAACAATGGAGGTGGAGAACATGGTCCACTCGGACTCCATGTCTCCAACTTCCCCCGGGATCTGGGAGAAGCTCTCCCGGAGGTGGGAGTTGAAGACCTCCCTGACAGAGGGTTCCGCCAGTCGTTCCCAGCAGACCCTCACAATACGTTTGGGCCTGCCAGGTCTGACCGGCTTCCTCCCCTCCCAGCGGATCCAACTCACCACCAGGTGGTGATCGGTCGACAGCTCTGCCCCTCTCTTTACTCGAGTGTCCAAGAAACGTGGCCGAAGGTCAGATGATACGACTACAAAGTTGATCATCGACCTCCGGCTCAGGGTGTCCTGTGCCACGTGCACTTATGGACACCCTTGTGCTCGAACATGGTGTTCGTGATGGACAAACTGTGATTAGCACAGAAGTCCAACAACTGAACACCACTCGGGTTCAGATCGGGGAGGCCGTGCTTCCCAATCACCCCCCTCCAGGTCTCACTGTTGCCGCCCACGTGGGCGTTGAAATCCCCCAGGACAACAATGGATCTGTTCCTAAATGTTTCAAATCTGCAGTGATTAAACCATTACTTAATTACTTATGAAACCTAATCTTGACCCTAGTGTATTGACAAACTATTGGCCGATATCAAATCTATCATTTTTCTCTAAATTTCTGGAAAAAGTGGTGTCACGGCAGCTCGTAGACTATCTTACTGAGAATAATCTCTTTGAGCCACCGCCGTCTGCTTTTAGAAAATATCATTCCACAGAGACAGCGCTCACTAAAGTGGTGAATGATCTTCTGCTTACAATGGATTTGGACACCACTACAGTTCTGTTGCTGTTAGAGCTCAGTGCTGCACTTGATACAGCATCATCATATTCTACTTGATAGGCTGGAAAATCATTTTGGGATTACTGGGAGCGCCCTTGCATGGCTGACGTCATACTGACCAGTCGTTCTCACTGTGTTTTGTACTGTAACACTACCTCTAACCTTAGTGAAATTTGGGGTTCCACAGGGGTCTGTCTTAGGCTCCCTGCTTTTCTCCCTTTATATAGCACCCCTTGGGCACTTATTGCGGCGTTTTGGGATTACCTTTCACTGCTATGCAGATGATACTCAGTTATACATGCCAATAACTGCTGGTAATCTCGTTCACATAAAATCCTTAGAAGATTGCCTTGCGGAACTTCCGGTGACGTCATGGATGTAGCGGCAGCAAAGTAACTGAGCTCCGCTGGACATAAAAGAAAATAAGGGTGACAACTATAACAATTCAATGCCGAAACGTTAAAAACAGATTACTAAAACATGAGCTCCTCCACGGGACAAAGAAGACACGAGAAACTTGACCCCTCATGAGGAAGAGATGATAACAAGCCAAATCTGCCGAGCCCAACTAGCAAGAACTCGGCTAGTAGCAGCACAAGTCAACCAGATACAACGGTACTGGAAGAACTGAGAAAACTCTGAAAAGAAAATCAAGACGGACACAGTCAAACTAAACTGTCCCTTAACCGTGTGGAACAATCTATTTCCGACATAAAAAACCAACTGGCTGAACATGAACAACGAATGGAAAGGGTGGAGGAGAGAATCAGCACAGCGGAAGACACGGAGACGCGCCACCACAGAGCACTGAGGTATCTGCTGCACCGTGATATTGAGCTTACAGCAAAGTGCGATGACCTCCAAAACAGGCTGAGAAGAAACAATATCAGGATCTTTCAAATCCCAGAAGATAGTGAGGGAGGGGATGCGGCTGGTTTTGTTAAGGACCTGCTCCTGAAAGAGCTTAAATTACCACCAGGCTTGGGCATTAAGATTGAAAGGGCACACCGCTCCCTGGCGGCTAAACCTAAGGATCCAACAGCCCCTCCGAGGTCGATAATAGTGAGATTTCTGGATGCAGCGGTAAAGGACATAATCATAAGGCAGGCATGGAGCCAGGGGAAGGTTGTCTATCAAGGCAAACGGATCTATTTTGATCAAGATTATTCTCAAAGTTATTAAACAACTTTAAAAGACGAGCATCCAGGCAAAGTGTGCTTACCCGGCGCAACTGAAAATTAAGCTGAGCACCGGAGAGAAGACGTTTGGATTGCTAACAAGCACCGCAACGCTGCTGAAAGAGCTTGGGGTCGAAGTGCGATACGAGGAGAGGGAGCGCATTGAGGAGGAACTGAAGGATGGATGGAGGAGCCAAGAAAGGAGAAGGAGGGGGGTGCCTTTGTCATCAGCTGATCTCAAGACTTTTCTGCAAGGGGAAGACTAAAGGGACTCTACCATTAAAGTGGATAATAAGCCTGTTTTAACTAACCTAATGATAAGGTTAGTAGATTTACGGTAGCTATAACTAACAGACTCAAAGGAGCATAATAAGCGTCACTAAGTTTTATTATTCAAATATATTTTGTTGTCACAAAATAAGGTTATATGTTAGATAGTCCAAGGCGGTTATGCTGACTTTATGAGTGGAACACACTCACCTGGACCTTTTTTACAGTTTAGTGTAATATTGGTCACACTTACACTGTGTGTACTTTTTTCCACAGAGAGGGTAGGTCACACCTCTCTGCCCCAGTACCAACGGGGATCTGACACAGTCATAGTTCAGCTACTGTGTCAGATTGATGTAGTGGAAGTTCAATTCTATGTTCTTTGTGTTTTGTTTTTCCTGACATATATAATTGATATTACTTTGTTAGGGGTTAGATACACTCTGATGTCTAAGGGTGAACAGGTAGAGAGTTATACTGTGAGATCCTATAGGGATTATGACTGAGTTGAATTTCATAAGTTATAATATAAGAGGAATCAATAATACGATCAAGAGGAAGAAAATTCTGGGACAATTAAAGAAACTACACTGTTCTGTTGCTCTGATACAGGAAACACACCTGTCAGAGGTGGAGCATCTAAAACTGAAGAGAGAGTGGGTCGATCAGGTTTATAGCTCATCATGTGGGAGAGCAAAGAAGAGAGGGGTTGCCATATTGTTTAATAAATCTGTGTATTACAATAATGAGAAATTCTTCCAGGATGATGAAGGCAGGTATGTTATGGTGATAGGCACGATTGCAGGAATGAAAGTAACTATACTTAATGTGTATGCCCCAAATGAAGACTGTCCACTTCTTCTTCTTCTTTGTCTTTCGGCTGTTCCCGTTAGGGGTCGCCACAGCAGATCAATCGTTTCCATCTCACCCTGTCCTCTGTATCTTCCTCTGTCACACCAACCACCTGCATGTCCTCTCTCAGCACATCCATGAACCTCCTCTTTGGTCTCCCTCTTCTCCTCCTGCCTGGTGGCTCCATCCTCAGCATCCTTCTCCCTATATACCCTGGGTCCCTTCTCTGCACATGTCCAAACCATCTCAATCTCGCCTCTCTGACTTTGTCTCCAAACCGTCCCACCTGAGCTGTCCCTCTGATATGTTCATTCCTAATCTTGTCCATTCTTGTCACTCCCAAAGAGAATCTCAACATCTTCAGCTCTGCCACCTCCAGCTCTGCCTCCTGTCTTTTTGTTAGTGCCACTGTCTCTAAACCATACAACATAGCTGGTCTCACTACTGTTTTGTAAACTTTCCCCTTCACTCTTGCTGATATTCTTCGGTCACAAATCACTCCTGCCACCTTTCGCCACCCACTCCACCCTGCCTGCACTCTCTTCTTCACCTCTCTACCACACTCTCCATTACTTTGAACAGTTGACCCCAAATATTTAAACTCATCTACTTTCACCACTTCTACTCCTTGTAACTGCACTATTCCACTGGGCTCCCTCTCATTCACACACATGTACTCAGTCTTGCTTCTACTGACTTTCATTCCCCTTCTCTCCAAAGCATATCTCCACTTCTCTAGACTAGACTCAACTTGCTCTCTACTCTCACTACAGATCACAATGTCATCTGCAAACATCATAATCCATGGGGACTCCTGTCTGATCTCATCTGTCAACCTGTCCATCACCACTGCAAACAAGAAAGTACTCAGAGCTGATCCTTGGTGTAATCCCACCTCCACCTTGAATGAGTCTGTCATTCCGACTGCGCATCTCACCGCTGTCACACTATTCTTGTACATATCCTGCACTACCCTAACATACTTCTCTGCCACTCCAGACTTCCTCATACAATGCCACAACTCTTCTCTTGGCACCCTATCATAAGCTTTTTCTAAGTCCACAAACACACAATGTAACTCTTTCTGTCCTTCTCTGTACTTTTCCAACAGTATTCTCAGAGCAAACACTGCATCTGTAGTGCTCTTTCTCGGCATGAAACCATATTGCTGCTCACAGATCTTCACCTGTTTTCTAAGCCTAGCTTCTACTACTCTTTCCCATAACTTCATGCTGTGGCTGATCAGCTTTATGCCTCTGTAGTTACTGCAGCTCTGCACATCACCCTTGTTCTTGAAAATAGGAACCAGCACACTTCGTCTCCACTCCTCAGGCATCCTGATTGATGATCAGGATGATCCTGATGAAACAATCTGGTTAGAAACTCTACTGCCATCTCTCCTAGGCATTTCCATGCCTCCATTGGAATGTCATCTGGACCAACTGCCTTTCCACTCTTCATAGCAGCCCTCACTTCTTCCTTGCTAATCTCTTTTACTTCCTGATTTACTCTCACCACATCATCCAGCCTTTTCTCTCGCTCATTTTCTTTATTCATCAACTCTTCAAAATATTCCCTCCACCTTCTCAGCACACACTCCTCACTTGTGAGCACATTACCATGTGCATCTTTTACCACCCTAACCTGCTGCACATCCTTTCCAGCTCTGTCCCTTTGTCTGGCCAATCGGTACAAGTCCTTTTCTCCTTCCTTACATTCAACTTCTTGTACAGCTCGCAATATGCCTTTTCCTTTGCTTTTGCCACTTCTCTTCTCGCCTTACGCCGCATCTCCTTGTACTCCTGTCTACTTTCTTCATCTCTCCGAGTATCCCAAAACTTTTTCGCCAACCTCTTTCTCCTTATGCTTTCCTGGACCTCTTCATTCCACCACCAAGTCTCCTTGTCTTCCTTCCACTGTCCAGATGTCATACCCAGTACTGCCTTAGCTGTCTCCCTCACCACATCTGCAGTACTTTTCCAGTTGTCCAAAATTGCTTCCCCTCCAACTAGTGCTTCTCTCACCTGCTCGCTAAATTTCACACAACAGTCTTCCTCCTTCAGCTTCCACCATCTGATCCTTTGTTGAGCTCTCACTCTCTTCTTCTTCTTTACCTCTAAAGTCATCCTACAAACAACCATCCTATGCTGTCTAGTGACACTCTCTCCTGCTACCACCTTACAGTCTGTGATTTCTTTTAGCTTGCATCTCCTATAAAGAATGTAGTCCACCTGTGTGCACCTTCCTCCACTCTTATATGTTACCCTGTGCTCCTCCCTTTTCTTAAAGTAGGTATTCACCACAGCCATTTCCATCCTTTTTGCAAAATCAACTACCATCTGTCCTTCCCCATTCCTATCCTTGATACCATATCTACCCATTACTTCCTCATCACCTCTGTTCCCTTCACCAACATGCCCACTGAAGTCTGCTCCTATCACCACTCTTTCATGCTTGGGCACACTCTCCACCACCTCATCTAACACACTCCAGAAATCTTCTTTCTCCTTCATCTCACAACCTACCTGTGGGGTATATGCACTGATGATATTCATCATCACCCCTTCAATTTCCAACTTCACACTCATCACCCTGTCAGACACTAGCTTAACCTCCAACACACTTTTAACATACCCTTCCTTTAAAATGACCCCAACACCATTTCTCTTCCTGTCCTTACCATGGTACAACAACTTGTACCCACCGCCGATGGTCCTGCTCTTACTTCCCTTCCACTTGGTCTCTTGCACACACAATATGTCTACCTTTCTCCTCTCCATCATATCAGCCAGCTCTCTCTCTTTACCAGTCATACTACCAACATTCAAAGTCCCCACTCTCATTTCCACCCTTCTAGTTTTCTTCTTCTCCCGCTGTTCGTGGCAACATTTTCCTCCTCTTCTTCGTCGTCTTCGCCCAGCTGTCCACACTTTATTAAAAAAGGTAGCAGCTAGCAGACAAAAGTGAGGGGATTATACTGGTAGGGGGTGACTTTAATTGCACCTTGAACTCAAAGCTGGATAGGTTAGCTACAATAAGAATATCTCAATCTAAAATGTCTAAGGGGATGTCAGATATGATGAAGGAATTGGGCCTAGTAGATATTTGGCGGCAACTTCACCCTAATGAGAGAGACTTCACATTTATGTCCCAAGTACACGGAAGTTATTCGAGGATAGATTTTTTTCTGCTTATCAAAAACTGAATTACACAGGGTAAAAGAGTGTACAATTGAACCAATAACTATTTCGGACCATGGCCCTGTGACTATGAAAATTAGCTTGGGAGCAGATAACTATTTAAAACACTGGAGGCTTAATGTCTCATTATTAATGGATACAAACATCAGACAAGAAATACAAAGGGCTCTGACTGAATACTTTGCTATCAACAATGATGGCAGTGTCTCCCCCTCAGTTGTATGGGATGCCAGTAAGGCCACAATAAGAGGGAAGATTATTTCTATTGGATCTAGAATAAAGAAACAAAGGCTTGCAAAACAAGAAGGATTGGAAGCAGAAATAAAAAAAATTAACATGGGAACACAAACAATATGGAAATAAAGACATTTTAAATAAAATAAAGTAAGTTAGACAACAATCAATCAATCAATCAATTTTTTTTATATAGCGCCAAATCACAACAAACAGTTGCCCCAAGGCGCTTTATATTGTAAGGCAAGGCCATACAATAATTATGTAAAACCCCAACGGTCAAAACGACCCCCTGTGAGCAAGCACTTGGCTACAGTGGGAAGGAAAAACTCCCTTTTAACAGGAAGAAACCTCCAGCAGAACCAGGCTCAGGGAGGGGCAGTCTTCTGCTGGGACTGGTTGGGGCTGAGGGAGAGAACCAGGAAAAAGACATGCTGTGGAGGGGAGCAGAGATCGATCACTAATGATTAAATGCAGAGTGGTGCATACAGAGCAAAAAGAGAAAGAAACAGTGCATCATGGGAACCCCCCAGCAGTCTACGTCTATAGCAGCATAACTAAGGGATGGTTCAGGGTCACCTGATCCAGCCCTAACTATAAGCTTTAGCAAAAAGGAAAGTTTTAAGCCTAATCTTAAAAGTAGAGAGGGTGTCTGTCTCCCTGATCTGAATTGGGAGCTGGTTCCACAGGAGAGGAGCCTGAAAGCTGAAGGCTCTGCCTCCCATTCTACTCTTACAAACCCTAGGAACTACAAGTAAGCCTGCAGTCTGAGAGCGAAGCGCTCTATTGGGGTGATATGGTACTACGAGGTCCCTAAGATAAGATGGGACCTGATTATTCAAAACCTTATAAGTAAGAAGAAGAATTTTAAATTCTATTCTAGAATTAACAGGAAGCCAATGAAGAGAGGCCAATATGGGTGAGATATGCTCTCTCCTTCCAGTCCCCGTCAGTACTCTAGCTGCAGCATTTTGAATTAACTGAAGGCTTTTTAGGGAACTTTTAGGACAACCTGATAATAATGAATTACAATAGTCCAGCCTAGAGGAAATAAATGCATGAATTAGTTTTTCAGCATCACTCTGAGACAAGACCTTTCTAATTTTAGACATATTGCGTAAATGCAAAAAAGCAGTCCTACATATTTGTTTAATATGCGCTTTGAATGACATATCCTGATCAAAAATGACTCCAAGATTTCTCACAGTATTACTAGAGGTCAGGGTAATGCCATCCAGAGTAAGGATCTGGTTAGACACCATGTTTCTAAGATTTGTGGGGCCAAGTACAATAACTTCAGTTTTATCTGAGTTTAAAAGCAGGAAATTAGAGGTCATCCATGTCTTTATGTCTGTAAGACAATCCTGCAGTTTAGCTAATTGGTGTGTGTCCTCTGGCTTCATGGATAGATAAAGCTGGGTATCATCTGCGTAACAATGAAAATTTAAGCAATACCGTCTAATAATACTGCCTAAGGGAAGCATATATAAAGTGAATAAAATTGGTCCTAGCACAGAACCTTGTGGAACTCCATAATTAACTTTAGTCTGTGAAGAAGATTCCCCATTTACATGAACAAATTGTAATCTATTAGACAAATATGATTCAAACCACCGCAGCGCAGTGCCTTTAATACCTATGGCATGCTCTAATCTCTGTAATAAAATTTTATGGTCAACAGTATCAAAAGCAGCACTGAGGTCTAACAGAACAAGCACAGAGATGAGTCCACTGTCCGAGGCCATAAGAAGATCATTTGTAACCTTCACTAATGCTGTTTCTGTACTATGATGAATTCTAAAACCTGACTGAAACTCTTCAAATAGACCATTCCTCTGCAGATGATCAGTTAGCTGTTTTACAACTACCCTTTCAAGAATTTTTGAGAGAAAAGGAAGGTTGGAGATTGGCCTATAATTAGCTAAGATAGCTGGGTCAAGTGATGGCTTTTTAAGTAATGGTTTAATTACTGCCACCTTAAAAGCCTGTGGTACATAGCCAACTAACAAAGATAGATTGATCATATTTAAGATCGAAGCATTAAATAATGGTAGGGCTTCCTTGAGCAGCCTGGTAGGAATGGGGTCTAATAAACATGTTGATGGTTTGGATGAAGTAACTAATGAAAATAACTCATACAGAACAATCGGAGAGAAAGAGTCTAACCAAATACCGGCATCACTGAAAGCAGCCAAAGATAACGATACGTCTTTGGGATGGTTATGAGTAATTTTTTCTCTAATAGTTAAAATTTTGTTAGCAAAGAAAGTCATGAAGTCATTACTAGTTAAAGTTAATGGAATACTCAGCTCAATAGAGCTCTGACTCTTTGTCAGCCTGGCTACAGTGCTGAAAAGAAACCTGGGGTTGTTCTTATTTTCTTCAATTAGTGATGAGTAGAAAGATGTCCTAGCTTTACGGAGGGCTTTTTTATAGAGCAACAGACTCTTTTTCCAGGCTAAGTGAAGATCTTCTAAATTAGTGAGACGCCATTTCCTCTCCAACTTACGGGTTATCTGCTTTAAGCTACGAGTTTGTGAGTTATACCACGGAGTCAGACACTTCTGATTTAAAGCTCTCTTTTTCAGAGGAGCTACAGCATCCAAAGTTGTCTTCAATGAGGATGTAAAACTATTGACGAGATACTCTATCTCCCTTACAGAGTTTAGGTAGCTACTCTGCACTGTGTTGTTATATGGCATTAGAGAACATAAAGAAGGAATCATATCCTTAAACCTAGTTACAGCGCTTTCTGAAAGACTTCTAGTGTAATGAAACTTATTCCCTACTGCTGGGTAGTCCATCAGAGTAAATGTAAATGTTATTAAGAAATGATCAGACAGAAGGGAGTTTTCAGGGAATACTGTTAAGTCTTCTATTTCCATACCATAAGTCAGAACAAGATCTAAGATATGATTAAAGTGGTGGGTGGACTCATTTACTTTTTGAGCAAAGCCAATAGAGTCTAATAATAGATTAAATGCAGTGTTGAGGCTGTCATTCTCAGCATCTGTGTGGATGTTAAAATCGCCCACTATAATTATCTTATCTGAGCTAAGCACTAAGTCAGACAAAAGGTCTGAAAATTCACAGAGAAACTCACAGTAACGACCAGGTGGACGATAGATAATAACAAATAAAACTGTTTTTTGGGACTTCCAATTTGGATGGACAAGACTAAGAGACAAGCTTTCTCTGTCTGGGTTTTTGATTAATTAATAAGCTGGAATGGAAGATTGCTGCTAATCCTCCGCCCCGGCCCGTGCTACGAGCATTCTGACAGTTAGTGTGACTCGGGGGTGTTGACTCATTTAAACTAACAAATTCATCCTGCTGTAACCAGGTTTCTGTTAGGCAGAATAAATCAATATGTTGATCAATTATTATATCATTTACCAACAGCGACTTAGAAGAGAGAGACCTAATGTTTAATAGACCACATTTAACTGTTTTAGTCTGTGGTGCAGTTGAAGGTGCTATATTATTTTTTCTTTTTGAATTTTTATGCTTAAATAGATTTTTGCTGGTTATTGGTAGTCTGGGAGCAGGCACCGTCTCTACGGGGATGGGGTAATGAGGGGATGGCAGGGGGAGAGAAGCTGCAGAGAGGTGTGTAAGACTACTTACACACCTGGAAGAATAACTGGATGAACTTTTGACACATAAGGCAGAGGGAGCTCTCAGATACACTAACAGAAACTATTATGAAATGGGTAATAAAGCCATTAGGCTATTGGCCTTTCAACTCAGAAAAGCCCAATCTAGCCGTGCAGTCCCCAAGATAAGGAACCCAGAAACCAATCAGATAGAAACCGATCCAACCAACCAAAATATCAGATTCCTTTGCAACATACTACAAACAACTATATAGGACTGATGAATCAGAATTCAGGAGAAAGGAGAGTGCAGAGTTCTTAGGGCCCCTTAAATTGAATAAACTAGCAAGTGAGGAAGCAGAACTATTAATAAAGCCCATCACAGAAAGTGAAATTAAAGAAACTATTACCAAACTGAAAAATAATAAATCACCAGGAACAGACGGTTTCTCTGGAGAATACTACAAAATATTTGTGAATGAACTTACTCCCATACTATGTAAATTATACAATTACACACTGAAATCAGGAAATCCCACAAACTCGTGGTCAGAAGCCATAATAACGGTCATACATAAGGAGGGAAAGGACCCCCTTCAGTGTACTAGTTACCACCCAATAAGTCTATTATGTGTGGATTATAAAATCTTGACTTCTATATTGGCTACCAGAATTCAAAAAATATTAAGAAATTAATACACCCAGATCAAACAGGGTTCATACCAGGATGTCAAGGAACAAATAACATTAGGAGAGCTCTGAATTTGCAAACAATTGCAGCAAGGGAGAAACAACCGTCGATGCTTCTCGGCTTAGATGCAGAGAAGGCATTTGATCGAGTTGACTGGATATTTCAGACACTGCTAGAAATGGGTTTTGGAAAGGAATTTGTGACCTGGATCAGTCTTTTGTATAAAGAGCCTTGCTCCAAAGTAAGTGTCAATGGCCACTGCTCTAGTCCCTTTGGGATTGAGCGAGGTGTGAGACAGGGGGACTCGTTATCACCCATCTTATTCGCCCTAAGTACTGAACCTCTGGCAGAGGCAATATGCCAAAACACGCAGATTCAAGGGATAGCAGATGAAGGAGGGGCAATCCATAAAATAGCTCTGTTCGCGGATGACATTTTGCTCTTTATAAAAAATCCATTCCTTTCCATTCCCACGCTTATAAAATGTCTACATAAATACAGGTCAGTATTGGGATACAAAATTAATGAGACTAAGTCAGAAGCCATGATGATCTTGGGTACCTGGCCTACACAACTGAATAACAGCGTCTCCTTTCACTGGTCTAAACAGGGATTTAGGTATCTAGGAGTCATTATCACACCTAACCCCACTCAGTTATTTGAGGCCAATTATAGCAAATTAATTAGACAAATAAAGAGGGATGTGACACGTTGGGAGGTGCTTCCCCTATCTTTATTTGGTAGAGACAGTAAAAATGAACCTATTCCATAGATTTCTTTTTTTGTTTCAGTCCCTCCCAGTAAGAGTACCTGTTCCCACTCTAAAAATGTTAGATAAACTAATATCAGCATTTATTTGGCAAAGGAAGAGGCCGAGGATAAAACTGAAATGCCTCCATCTGCCTAAGGACAGGGGAGGACTGAGTTTACCAAACTTTAAAAATTACTATTGGGCTGCACAAATTAACGCAATCGTGGCATGGCTTAGAAATGATCAGGAAACAAAATGGACTCGGATAGAGCAGAATTCAATTAAGGGTGTCCCTTTATCAATACTGCCCTTTATTGACATAAAGTCAATCAAAAATATTAAATTAAAGAATGAATGGATAAAACACACTTTAAAAATTTGGACAACAGTTAAAAAAGTGCTTGGGGGGCCGCAGTCAATCTTAAGGGCTATGCCTATAGTAGGAAATATAGAATTTCACCCTTCGTTGTGGGATAGTGGGTTTAGAAGATGGGCAGAAAAAGGCCTCCACACAATGAATCAACTCTTTATAGAAACAGAATTCAAATCCTTCTCCCAACTTCAAGAACAATTTGATCTCCCTTCGAATGATTTCTATAGATATCTCCAAATCAGACACTATATCACAAGCCATAAAGAAAAGGAAATGATTAGTAAAGCCCCAAATGAGATGGAGGAGTATTTTATCAGTATTACAGAGAAACACTTCCCAACAAAAAGACACATATCTAATATATACAAAAGGTTGATAACTGACACTGTGCAAAACACAAATTATATCAAGGAAAAATGGGAGTTGGAAATGAATATAATAACTGAAGACTCTACATGGAATGACATATGTACAGGTTGCCATAAGGGAATTAATAACCAATTGTGGAAGGAATCTGAATGGAAAGTGAAAACCAGATACTTTTATACTCCTCTTACCATCTCTTCATTTGCAAAGAATCCTACTACAGCACTATGTTGGCGGAACTGTGGAAATATTGGAGACACCACACACATTTTTTGGGAGTGTCCGGTAATAAAGGAATATTGGGACAACATTAAAAAAGAGATAGACACTATTTTAGGAATAAATGTTGGCCCAGAACCTATGTTGTTCCTGTTGGGAGCCATTCCTAGAGACCTATATAATGCTGATCAGCGATATATACTGAGGATCCTTTTGCTGATAGCAAAGAAAATGATTACGGTGAATTGGAAAGATGTAAAACCGCCAACTATAGATCAATGGGTACATAGACTGAAAAATGTTTATATAATGGAGTGACTGACTGCAAATCTCCAGCTATCCATGGACATTTTTGAGCAAAAATGGGCATGTATTTCGAGATACATGGATGTTTGACGAGAAGTATGATAAAATACTGTTCCTCTATTACTCTTTGGAAAATTTACCTTAGTCACCAATTATAGATATTATCTACTATACCCCTAAATCATTATATGTGTATGTAGTGTACCTTCTTACTTTGTGGGAAATGTTGTGTCAGGAAATGTTATGTTTAATGTTTTAAATGGTTAAATAAAGAGTTAAAAAAAAATAAAGTAACAGTTCAAAAAAAAAAAAAAAGAAGATTGCCTTACAGTAGTGAGAAGTTGGATGTCTAGAAACTTCCTACTTTTAAACTCTGATAAAACTGAAATGATGGTTCTTGGTCCAGTGAGACATCGGCATCAATTTGACCAGTTAGCGCTCAGCCTAGGCTCGTGTGTCATACATCACACTGACAAAGTGAGGAACCTTGGGGTAATTTTTGATCCTACATTTTCCTTTGACCTCCAAATTAGAAATATTACAAGAACTACTTTCTTCCACCTGTGAAATATAGCGAAGATTCATCCCATCCTGTCTATGGCTGATGCTGAGACCCTGATCCATGCGTTTATCTCTTCTAGACTGGAGTACTGCAATGTTCTATTTTCTGGTTTACCGCAGTCTGGCATTAGGGGTCTCCAATTGGTTCAAAATGCTGCAGGCAGACTTTTGACACGAAGCAGAAAGTTCAACCACATTACACCCATTTTGGCATCCCTTCACTGGCTTCCTGTCTCAGTGAGATCAGATTTTAAGGTTCTGCTACTAACCTATAAAATTATTCATGGACTGGCACCTCCCTACCTACCTGACCTAATTAAACCTTACTAATTACTAACCTTACTAAACCTTGTCCATGAATTGTTCTGCGAATTGTTTCTGTAATTTATGTTTGTAGCATGACCCAAGCAGAGGGTCACCCCTTTTGAGTCTGGTCTGCTTGAGGTTTCTTCCTCAGAGGGAGTTTTTCCTTACCACTGTTGTTCTGGGGGTTGGTAAGGTTAGACCTTACCTGTGTGAAGCGCTTTGAGGCAAGTCTGTTGTGATTTGGCGCTATATAAATGCAAATAAATTAAAACTGATGCGCTGTTATACACAATATCGCAGAACATTATTCTTGACCGTGTGTAATGGTTCCTGATGATTCGCCAGCAACATGTGACATTAATCGTAACACGTGGTAACAGGTTGCAGCAGTTGTTGGGGACACTTGATGCCTCTGCCTCAAATTATCACATTCGTGATCAGCGGCCAAGAATGTATACTTCGTGGCATGCGTGATTTGTCATCGCTATGTGTAAACACAGCATTAAGAAGCTCTGCAGCTCACCATCAAGCAAAAATAAAAAAGACATTAATAATAATAATAATAATAAAAACATTTTTGAATGTGCACATGCCCAAATGTGCCCGTGCTGGTTTTTGTTCTGAACAATTACATGAATTAAACTATTAAAACAATAGCAATACTCCCCCACCATCATGCACCGTGCAGCCTCCACATATGATTTGAACATTGATGGAATGAAAATGAATGAAATGAAAATGTTTCATATTTCCTAATATGTGTGCAGTTATTATTATTGTTGTTGTTGTTGTATGTAAAAAAAAAAAAAGTCTACAAAAGCTGACCTTTACTCTAAAGGGGGGGGGGGGGGCTTTCAACCCCTTGCCTCTCTAGCTGTGCACCTGTACTATTTCTAAAAATAGGTGGAATAAAGCTAGAACTGAGGACGGCATGTGTCAACACCTTTGAACACAGCACGCACACACTGATCTGAATAATTACGCAGAGTGCAGTGCGCACATTTCATCCTAATCTTCCTGATCTTTCTTAGTAATTATTACCATGTTTGACCACAACATGCACAACTTCACAGGCAGTCTCTACCAACAGAGTGCAAACAGCAGGAGGGAGGACAGTGTCCGCTTTGCTCCATTCCCATGAACGGGTAATGTTTTTCTCACTCTCCACTTGTACACAACTGAAAATATATAGTGAGAAAACACTGGAATGTATAATACAGGTAATAGTGGCACAGTAATGATGTCAATTTAAAATGTTTTCATGTTCCTTGAGTTCAGCTTTTCAATGGCAGCATGTTATTATTATTATTCTATGCCCCACTTACCACTGTATGGTTTGCAACTCTTTTTGGTCTTGCTTGTTTCCTCCTGTTGATCTTTCTCCTTGTCTTTTTCATTCCCAGAAGGATAACTCCTTTTTGTTTGAATGGCTGCCAAATCACTTTGCAGCAGGAGTGAGTGAAGTTAGGTGCATCTCTTCTTCTTCAATAAGGTCTTATGGTGGTTGGCAAACGAAGTGAATGTGCACTGCCACCATCTGGACAGGAGCAAACTTTGCACATGTTTGCACTGCTGTGGTTTGTGGTTTAAAGTTTGTCAGCAATTGAGAACAGCAGCAGTAACATACAAATAAATTATTTAAAAAATCATACATTGTGATTTCCAGATTTTTTTTTTTAGATTATGTCTCTCACCGTGGACATGCACCTAAAATGAAAATTTCAGACCCCTCCATGATTTCTAAGTGGGAGAACTTGCAAAATCGCAAGGTGTTCAAATACTTATTTTCCTCACTGTATATATGAATTTACCTTGCATCCAGAAAGTATTCACAGTGCTGCACTTTTTCCACATTTTTTTATGTTACAGCCTTGTTCCAAAATGGGTGATTTTTTTTTCCCTCAAAATTCTCCATGCAATACCCTATAATGACAATGTGAAAAAAGCTTTTTGAGATTTTTGCAACTTTATAAAACATTTTTTTATGCCCAGTTTCTCCAATAACATCCACAGATGTTTCTAACTCCTTCCTAACGGTTACTTTGCTGATCACTCAATCTTAAGAGTTAATCTTAAGTTACACTAGTTACCTTATTAGTTACATTCAGCAGTTGCCAACAAGTTGTCCACAGCTGCTAAGAGAGTAACTGTATGAAGCTGCTAATGAGCCGGTTTGTTCTGTGTAAGCCTGATGCCATCAGATCTCAGAAGCTAAGTAGTGCGGGACCTGGTAAGTACTTGGATGGTGGACGTCTTCGGACCAGTGTAAAACTTGTGACAAATACCAACGTGTATCCGCTGTGGTGACCCCAAATACACACACACAAAAAAGCAGGAACAGCCGAAAGATCAACCACACAAAACTGCTAGTAAAGCAACTGTGGAAACACTGCCCACAACCCAAACCTGGATAAGCGGTTGAAAATGAGTAAGACCCTTCAGCTGCTCCCTTTTTGCATTTGGGGTCGCAACAGCAAATCCAAGGTGCATTTGCATGTTGAATTGGCACAAGTTTTATGACAGATGCCCTTCCTGCCACATTACATGGAGAAATGTGGCAGGGGTGGGGTTTGAACCGGGAACCTTCTGCACTGAAACCAAGTGCACTAACCCCTGGCCACCACCACTGCTTATAAATGAGTGAATGAACTACAATATGTGTGCAAAGAGGATTTTTTTTTTTCTCAAAAATGTTTATTTCAGGGACACAATGAGTCAGCTCCTATGTTCCTAAATATGTAAAGTCCACATTTAGAATTACTGAACAAACTGAAATTTAAATTATGGCATTTGGCATCACTGCTCTCCCTGTTTTGTCATCACCTCCTACTCAGCTCTGGACAGCTGTTTTTGTGACACCATGCATAATTTATACATGAGAAACTGAGCCTGTTGCCACGGCTAAACAACCAACCAACAACCAACTCATGAATATAAACCACTGTACATTTCCTGTCCAATTATAGAAAAGGACTTTAAAATTTAAAGCCGTCTCCATGGTGACTTTAGCCTTTTGTTTGCTAATTTCGGCTTTTGTTGGATTCATCAGAATCATGGTCATAAAATGTCATGCTTGGATCCATTTTGTCCTGAAGAAGGTAAGATTTTAGCTGTTTATTTATTCCTAAGATTTCAAAAAGCATTGGTAGGTACCCTGTAAAAGACAGTGAAGAAAGAGTTAAATTAGTCCATCTGCAGCTAGCTAACAGTAAGTCAGATGCATAAATTGTATCTGACTTATGCCTTTGTATATGGGGGTTTGTCTGAATTACAATCTACGTCAAGCCGCAATATGATCTATGTAGTGCCATAAGGCAACGTTGGTGCACGTTTAGGCATGGGTTTGGTCCAAACCTCCGGCCTTCCCACACTTGGTCCCTTTAAAATGTGGGTTTTCAATTCACAGCATCCATTCAAGATATCACTTTTTTTTTAACGCAGTCCAAAAAACACACTGCACTGAGTGAGTGCACGCCGCTGCAACCGCGGATCACTTCCAAAAAAAAAAAAGACACCACAATAAGGTGGCCGCTTTAATTATATACACCCACTGCCACAACTGTGGATCACTTCCAAAAAAAAAAAAAAAGACACCACAATGAGGTGGCCGCTTTAATTATATACACCCACTGCCACAACTGCGGATCACTTCCAAAAAAAAAAAAAAAAAGACACCACAATGAGGTGGCCGCTTTAATTATATACACCCACTGCCACAACTGCGGATCACTTCCAAAAAAAAAAAAAAAAAAAGACACCACAATGAGGTGGCCGCTTTAATTATATACACCCACTGCCACAACTGCGGATCACTTCCAAAAAAAAAAAAAAAAAAAGACACCACAATGAGGTGGCCGCTTTAATTATATACACCCACTGCCACAACTGCGGATCACTTCCAAAAAAAAAAAAAAAAAAAAGACACCACAATGAGGTGGCCGCTTTAATTATATACACCCACTGCCACAACTGCGGATCACTTCCAAAAAAAAAAAAAAAAAAAAGACACCACAATGAGGTGGCCGCTTTAATTATATACACCCACTGCCACAACTGCGGATCACTTCCAAAAAAAAAAAAAAAAGACACCACAATGAGGTGGCCGCTTTAATTATATACACCCACTGCCACAACTGCGGATCACTTCCAAAAAAAAAAAAAAAAAGACACCACAATGAGGTGGCCGCTTTAATTATATACACCCACTGCCACAACTGCGGATCACTTCCAAAAAAAAAAAAAAAAAAAAAGACACCACAATGAGGTGGCCGCTTTAATTATATACACCCACTGCCACAACTGCGGATCACTTCCAAAAAAAAAAAAAAAAGACACCACAATGAGGTGGCCGCTTTAATTATATACACCCACTGCCACAACTGCGGATCACTTCCAAAAAAAAAAAAAAAAAAAAGACACCACAATGAGGTGGCCGCTTTAATTATATACACCCACTGCCACAACTGCGGATCACTTCCAAAAAAAAAAAAAGACACCACAATGAGGTGGCCGCTTTAATTATATACACCCACTGCCACAACTGCGGATCACTTCCAAAAAAAAAAAAAAAAAAAGACACCACAATGAGGTGGCCGCTTTAATTATATACACCCACTGCCACAACTGCGGATCACTTCCAAAAAAAAAAAAAAAAGACACCACAATGAGGTGGCCGCTTTAATTATATACACCCACTGCCACAACTGCGGATCACTTCCAAAAAAAAAAAAAAAAGACACCACAATGAGGTGGCCGCTTTAATTATATACACCCACTGCCACAACTGCGGATCACTTCCAAAAAAAAAAAAAGACACCACAATGAGGTGGCCGCTTTAATTATATACACCCACTGCCACAACTGCGGATCACTTCCAAAAAAAAAAAAAAAGACACCACAATGAGGTGGCCGCTTTAATTATATACACCCACTGCCACAACTGCGGATCACTTCCAAAAAAAAAAAAAGACACCACAATGAGGTGGCCGCTTTAATTATATACACCCACTGCCACAACTGCGGATCACTTCCAAAAAAAAAAAAAAAGACACCACAATGAGGTGGCCTGCTTTAATTATATACACCCACTGCCACAACTGTGGATCACTTCCAAAAAAAAAAAAAGACACCACAATGAGGTGGCCGCTTTAATTATATACACCCACTGCCACAACTGTGGATCACTTCCAAAAAAAAAAAAAAAAAAAAAGACACCACAATGAGGTGGCCGCTTTAATTATATACACCCACTGCCACAACTGTGGATCACTTCCAAAAAAAAAAAAAAAAAAAAAAAGACACCACAATGAGGTGGCCGCTTTAATTATATACACCCACTGCCACAACTGCGGATCACTTCCAAAAAAAACAAAACAAAAGACACCACAATGAGGTGGCAGCTTTAATTATATACACCCACTGCCACAACTGCGGATCACTTCCAAAAAAAAAAAAAAAAAAAAAGACACCACAATGAGGTGGCCGCTTTAATTATATACACCCACTGCCACAACTGCGGATCACTTCCAAAAAAAAAAAAAAAAGACACCACAATGAGGTGGCCGCTTTAATTATATACACCCACTGCCACAACTGCGGATCACTTCCAAAAAAAAAAAAAAAAAGACACCACAATGAGGTGGCCGCTTTAATTATATACACCCACTGCCACAACTGTGGATCACTTCCAAAAAAAAAAGACACCACAATGAGGTGGCCGCTTTAATTATATACACCCACTGCCACAACTGTGGATCACTTCCAAAAAAAAAAAAAGACACCACAATGAGGTGGCCGCTTTAATTATATACACCCACTGCCACAACTGCGGATCACTTCCAAAAAAAAAAAAAAAAAGACACCACAATGAGGTGGCCGCTTTAATTATATACACCCACTGCCACAACTGCGGATCACTTCCAAAAAAAAAAAAAAAAAGACACCACAATGAGGTGGCCGCTTTAATTATATACACCCACTGCCACAACTGCGGATCACTTCCAAAAAAAAAAAAAAAAGACACCACAATGAGGTGGCCGCTTTAATTATATACACCCACTGCCACAACTGTGGATCACTTCCAAAAAAAAAAAAAAAAAAAAGACACCACAATGAGGTGGCCGCTTTAATTATATACACCCACTGCCACAACTGCGGATCACTTCCAAAAAAAAAAAAAAAAAAAAAAGACACCACAATGAGGTGGCCGCTTTAATTATATACACCCACTGCCACAACTGCGGATCACTTCCAAAAAAAAAAAAAAAAAAAGACACCACAATGAGGTGGCCGCTTTAATTATATACACCCACTGCCACAACTGCGGATCACTTCCAAAAAAAAAAAAAAAAAGACACCACAATGAGGTGGCCAGCTTTAATTATATACACCCACTGCCACAACTGCGGATCACTTCCAAAAAAAAAAAAAAAAAAAAAGACACCACAATGAGGTGGCCGCTTTAATTATATACACCCACTGCCACAACTGCGGATCACTTCCAAAAAAAAAAAAAAAAGACACCACAATGAGGTGGCCGCTTTAATTATATACACCCACTGCCACAACTGCGGATCACTTCCAAAAAAAAAAAAAAAAGACACCACAATGAGGTGGCCGCTTTAATTATATACACCCACTGCCACAACTGCGGATCACTTCCAAAAAAAAAAAAAAGACACCACAATGAGGTGGCCGCTTTAATTATATACACCCACTGCCACAACTGCGGATCACTTCCAAAAAAAAAAAAAAAAAAGACACCACAATGAGGTGGCCGCTTTAATTATATACACCCACTGCCACAACTGCGGATCACTTCCAAAAAAAAAAAAAAAAGACACCACAATGAGGTGGCCGCTTTAATTATATACACCCACTGCCACAACTGCGGATCACTTCCAAAAAAAAAAAAAAAAAGACACCACAATGAGGTGGCCGCTTTAATTATATACACCCACTGCCACAACTGCGGATCACTTCCAAAAAAAAAAAAAAAAGACACCACAATGAGGTGGCCGCTTTAATTATATACACCCACTGCCACAACTGCGGATCACTTCCAAAAAAAAAAAAAAAAAAAAGACACCACAATGAGGTGGCCGCTTTAATTATATACACCCACTGCCACAACTGCGGATCACTTCCAAAAAAAAAAAAAGACACCACAATGAGGTGGCCGCTTTAATTATATACACCCACTGCCACAACTGCGGATCACTTCCAAAAAAAAAAAAAAAAAGACACCACAATGAGGTGGCCGCTTTAATTATATACACCCACTGCCACAACTGCGGATCACTTCCAAAAAAAAAAAAAAAAGACACCACAATGAGGTGGCCGCTTTAATTATATACACCCACTGCCACAACTGCGGATCACTTCCAAAAAAAAAAAGACACCACAATGAGGTGGCCGCTTTAATTATATACACCCACTGCCACAACTGCGGATCACTTCCAAAAAAAAAAAAAAAAAGACACCACAATGAGGTGGCCGCTTTAAATTATATACACCCACTGCCACAACTGCGGATCACTTCCAAAAAAAAAAAAAAAAAGACACCACAATGAGGTGGCCGCTTTAATTATATACACCCACTGCCACAACTGCGGATCACTTCCAAAAAAAAAAAAAAAAAAGACATCACAATGAGGTGGCCGCTTTAATTATATACACCCACTGCCACAACTGCGGATCACTTCCAAAAAAAAAAAAAAAGACACCACAATGAGGTGGCCGCTTTAATTATATACACCCACTGCCACAACTGCGGATCACTTCCAAAAAAAAAAAAGACACCACAATGAGGTGGCCGCTTTAATTATATACACCCACTGCCACAACTGCGGATCACTTCCAAAAAAAAAAAAAAAGACACCACAATGAGGTGGCCGCTTTAATTATATACACCCACTGCCACAACTGCGGATCACTTCCAAAAAAAAAAAAAAAGACACCACAATGAGGTGGCCGCTTTAATTATATACACCCACTGCCACACTGCGGATCACTTCAAAAAAAAAAAGACACCACAATGAGGTGGCCGCTTTAATTATATACACCCACTGCCACAACTGTGGATCACTTCCAAAAAAAAAAAAAAAAAAAAAAGACACCACAATGAGGTGGCCGCTTTAATTATATACACCCACTGCCACAACTGCTGGATCACTTCCAAAAAAAAAAAAAAAAAAAAAAAGACACCACAATGAGGTGGCCGCTTTAATTATATACACCCACTGCCACAACTGCGGATCACTTCCAAAAAAAAAAAAAAAACAAAAGACACCACAATGAGGTGGCCGCTTTAATTATATACACCCACTGCCACAACTGCGGATCACATCCAAAAAAAAAAAAAAAAAAAAAAGACACCACAATGAGGTGGCCGCTTTAATTATATACACCCACTGCCACAACTGCGGATCACTTCCAAAAAAAAAAAAAAAAGACACCACAATGAGGTGGCCGCTTTAATTATATACACCCACTGCCACAACTGCGATCACTTCCAAAAAAAAAAAAAAAAAAGACACCACAATGAGGTGGCCGCTTTAATTATATACACCCACTGCCACAACTGT